>NW_024070207.1:24033468-24051567 GCF_014754425.2 Oryx dammah
CGCTCAGTCATGTCCGACTCTTAGCGACCCCATGGACTGCAGCCTACCAGGCTCCTCCATCCATGGGATTTTCCAGGCAAGAGTACTGGAGTGATCCAGGCCCCAGGGGACCATAATCTCCCTATGCCAGGAAAAGAGCAGCTAAGACAAGGTAAAGTGGAATTGAGCCTCAGAGAGGAGAGATACAGGAGGATGAAAGGATTACGGAACAAGCCAGGAAATAGACTGAAAAGGTGGGGAGAGGTTCTTCCCACCCCAGAGGTGGAGGGTCATGGGCATGTGACAAGTTTGTGGCAGCAGGCTTCATATTCCTTTTAAAAACCTTTTTTTTTTTTAATGCTTTTAAGGTATTATGAAGACAGACAACACAGAAGTTCTTCTCTCTGCTGACTTCACTGGAGCAATCAAAGTGTTTATTAACAAAAGGAAAAATGTATCTTAATTTTAAATGACATTTAAAATAAACATATCAGTAAGTTTCTGTATGTACCAGGACTGAAAAAAAATCATAGTGTTTCAGGTTAACATCCTTTTTTTTTTAATTTTTATTGTAAGTTGTTCAAATATATAATATATTTTTTGAGAGGCAATGTTAATGATCTAGTAAACCCTGGACTGATAGACTAGAAAGGAATGTAGCTAGAATAACATTGCCAAACATTAGGCTTTACATTTTGTTATGTTTGTGTTTTTGTTATATAATTGTGAACATGCACAGGTTTCTGCATGAAAATATATTAATGTATTAATCACATGTGTGTGCCTTTTGGTTACATGCACTAAATCTAACAGAGTTAAATTATTTCAGTGGCTCTTTTGGCCTCTTATTGAGGAGGAGTGTCTTGTTTCTAGCTTAAATAATTTCTTTTGCACAAAATTTCATTTTTAAGAGAAGTGGTATCTTTTGACTGAGTTATTGTTTTAAAAATATTACATAGGTTTTCAATAGGTCAACAACCATGTGTAAATGGTTTTTATACATTTCTCAATTTGGGGATGATTTTTTTGTGTGTGTGGTCTAAAATGTGGACTTAAGATTCTTTTCTTTGTATGTGTATATATAATTTTTTTTGCCACACTGGAGCACAATGTTTCTATGTAAAGAATTCTTTTCATTCTTTATCCATGAGCACCAGGCTTTGCTCACTTAAAAAAAATTAAGCCGCATTAAGGAGTGAGTCTTCTTTTTTACAATAATGTAAAAATGAACTGTTTACATTTTTTTAAAGCATTGTAGTTTTAAAAATTAAGCTGTTTTGTTTTGTGTTGTTAAATTTGGAAGCCTTTGTAAATATTGATATAATGTACCAATGAAATAACATCTGGGGTTGATGGAACCCTGATAATGTTGTTGATGGTTAGCATATGTTTCTGAAAATTAAATATGTATTATTAAAAGTTGGTGGCCAAAAGTTGTTAAACATGTGACATTATTTTCCAATGACTTCAGTAACTTGAGAAAATAAAAGCCTTGTTTTATAATTTGATTTTTAGCAAGCAGAGATCACATTTTGGACCCCTAAATTATAATGTATAAGCTACATACCTTTAAGAAAAATAGTTTTTAATTCTAGTTCTAAAGTGAACACTGCTAGCAGTTCATCTCTATGCTTATACGTTCTTTACTGCAGTTGTTTTCAGTATGTAAGTGAGAAGCTGAGGAGCTATGATCATATCCTTATTAATCAGCATAGTCTTGAGTGTCCCGGATTTTCTAGTTCATTCCATATTGTTTACCTTGGTTTTATTTATATGCTGCTTTCTTCCTCTTGCCAGCGACATGCTTTCTCCTTCCTCTCCTCCCACCTCCCTCACTATCCCCCACCTCTCTGCTCACTTTCCTGTACTGTGCCTGACGGATCAAGTTGTTAGGCCATTGGCTTTCTAACCAGTCTCTTTCTTGGTCTCAAGGTCTGGATGGCTGTGGAATTGGTCTAGTGTCTCAGAGAACTCAGTGTCTTCAGCTCTCTGAGGCTGCTTGGCTTTCACTGACTTCTGCCTGATGCCTTGTAGTCTTGCTGTGGTGCTGGATGTTTCAACTGCATATAATTGGAGTGTTGCCATATGAATATTTCCTGATGGCTTTTATGTGGTTTCTTGAACAAAAAGGCAAAGGCAAAATAGTTGGGATGCAAGCTTAAGAGAGCAATACCAATACTTATAAATTTAGTTTTTAAAATGTTGGTTTATCATTATATAAATATACTGCAAAGTTACAAGTCAGAAAGTGAGTTTGAAAAGGTAACATCAAGATGTATGTAAAGAAAAATTGAACAGTATTTTCCCCTAAAATGAACTGTATTAGAAACTCACTATATTAAGTAGTGTGGTATTATAGGAAGGAGCACAGATTCTAGAATTAGATAAACTTAGATTTGGTTTCCTCTTTTAGCACCTTCCTTGGGCATGTTATTTTATATTAATTTCCATGTCCTTATCTGTAATATGAGAATATCTCAGTGAAATTGTGAGGATTTAGTGAAAATCATGTATATGTAAAACTTGGTACCTAGTTAATACTCAATAGACATACATTTCTCAATCCCTCAGTACACTTCTAGACAAAAAAAAACAAAAAGGGAGGAGAGGATGTAGAAGCACTTTTCAGATACTAATATTTCATGGATGAATAGTATTTTAAGGATTGACAATAGGGCACCAGCTCTTTTTTGTCAACTCAACACTTTAAAAAACTTCCACCATTTTTTGTTGTTTAGTTGACAAGTCATGTCTGACCTGTGACCCAATGGAATGTAACTCACCAGGCTCCTCTGTCCATGAAATTTTCCAGGCAAGAATACTCAGTGGGTTGCCATTTCCTTCTCCAGTGGATCTTCCCTACCCAGGGATCGAACCTGCATCTCCTGCTTGGCAGGTGGATTCTTTACCACTGAGCCACCATCATAAAAGAGAGAACATTTTAATACTTAAAAAAAGGTCAAGCATAATCTTATCTTAGGGCAACAAACAGTCTATTAAAGTGAATAAACCTAGCTTTTGAAAAAAGTAACCATATTTTCTTATTTTCCCTTTCTCTGGTGAAAATTTCGTCACAGAGTTAGTATGGCTGCCTAAATAAGTTTAAAGCCACATTTCATTAAAAACTCTTTGGAGAGCCATAACAAGTCTTCCTTTGCCTTCATCTTGTTTACATTAACTGGAATTAAAATATGAATGACTCAATATAATTTTGCATGCCATTTTCTCTGGTCTTTCACATTATATAGCTAAGCAGTTGCTTTCTATTCTTTGAAATACACGTATAACATTAATATATCCATTCCCCAAATTCCAATTTCAGATTTTCAGAGCCGGCTCTCCTTACTGATATGAAAAAATCAAATTTTCAGAATTTTTTAAGTCTTTATTATGAGGATTCAGGATAAAAATATGTTTGGGATTTAATATTTCCCTGTAAGTTTTCAAAAGAAAATCATGCCCAGTTTCACTAGTTTCTAGCTTCCCGCCTTACTTCTGCATTAGCATATGTTTATTGAACAACTCCTATGTACAGACCATTGCTGGGACTAGAGAAGAATAAGACAGGATCCGTGTGCCAGAAGAGCTCACAGTCTGATGGAGAAGGTGGCCATAGAACCAAGCAAGAGACTTGGAACTGTTTTGTGGCTGTAGCCCTAGGAATGCCCCTTCTCATCCTACTCCCAATCTCTGGTTTTTGTTTTTGTTTTTGTTTTTGTTTTTGTTTTTGCTTCCTAGTAACTCATGACAGTCACTTGACTTTCAGGCCAGTCTTCGTTCATCTAATATTACAAGTAGCAAACATAACATGAGTAAAAGACCTTATGAGTAAGCCAGAGGTAAGGCAGAAAAAAACGAAGTACCTAACCAAGGCAACATTTTCACTGGTCTCTGGCCCCCCTCCTCCCTGCCTAAAATCGTTGTCTATTTCCCCCCAAATCTTACCTGCTTCTATTTCAAACTAACTCCTGATTATCAGACTCCTCCCCGCAACTGCTGTCCTGTTCCCTTCAGTTCTGAAGCTTGGTCCATTCTATTTTCTTTTGTTCGCTAGATGTAAGTCATCTAGTCTTGGGGACCCCAGGTTCCCCCTGTTAACCACAACCACATGACTGCTGTAGATCCATGCACATGAAATACATTCAGGTTGATACAGCAGGGCCAGTGCGAAGGGTGGTGTGGAGAAGAGGGGAGGGATCCACTGCAGATTCCCCAACAAATCAAATGTCATCATGTAGATTACAGGTTATCTAGGCTGGCCCAAGCAGATCGAGCTGGCTTGTATGTCCAGCTACTCTGCACTACATTTTTTAAATTTTCTTTTGGAATAACTAGATATACAGAAAAGTTCCAAAGGAAATATGGCGTTCCCATGTACTTATTACCCAGTTTCCCTTAATGTTAGTATCTTACATTACCATGGTACATTCATCAAAACTAAAATCCACACTGCTGCATTACTATTAAGTAAACTCCCAACTTTATTGTACTGGTTTTTCACTAGTGTCCTTTTTCAGTTCCAAGATCCAGTCCAGAATACCTTTCATTTAGACATATAGTGCTTCCTTAATTTAAATAAACTTTATTTTAGAATAGTTTTATATTTTTCAGAAAAGTTTGCATAGTTCACATATCCCCTGCACCAACTTCCCCTGTGGTTAGCATCTGACATTACAGTGGCACATTTTTCATATTAAGGAACCAACACTGGTACATTACTATTAACTCTATGCTTTATTTGGATTTCACTGCTGCTGCTGCTGCTAAGTCACTTCAGTCGTGTCCGACTCTGTGCGACCCCATAGACGGCCTCCTACCAGGCTCTTCTGTCCCTGGGATTCTCCAGGCAAGAACACTGGAGTGGGTTGCCATTGCCTTCTCCAATGCATGAAAGTGGAAAGTGAAAATGAAGTCGCTCAGTCTGTCCAACTCTTAGCAACCTCATGGACTGCAGCCTACCAGGCTCCTCCGTCCATGGGATTTTCCAGGCAAGACTACTGGAGTGGGGTGCCATTGCCTTCTCCGTGGATTTCACTAGTTTTTACCTAATGTCCTTTTTCTGTTCAGGAATCCCATCCAGGATGTGACATTACATGTGGTTGTCAGGTCTCCTTTGGCTCTTCTTAGCCATGATATTCTCTCATGCTTGCCATACTTTTGATGACTTCAGCAGTTTTGAGGAGTACTGATTAAGTATTTTGTTCAATGTTCCTCAGTTGGGTTTGTCTGATATTTTTCTCATGATTCAATAGGCTATAGCCTCTAGGGAGGAAGCTCACGGATGTGGATTGTTCCTTCATTACATCGCATCAAGCATATATAGTACCATCATGACTTATCACTTGGCTGAGGAGTGTTTGTCAGGTTTCTCCACTACAAAGTTACTTTTTTCTCACTTGCCATAAATCTGTTCTTTGGAAGTGAATCACTAAGCACAGCCCAAACTCATGGGGTAGGGAAGACTTAAGGCCCACCTCCTTGAAAAGCAAGCATCTGTATAACTTAATTTGGAATTGCTTAGTACAGGAGATAGGTCTCTTCTCCCTTATTTATTTATTCAACCATTTGTATCAGCTTGGACTTACAGGTAGTTATTTTATACTTTGAATTGTAGTCCAACACTGCATTATTTTGTCTTTCAACTTGTTCTTTCAAGTTGGCTTCTATGTCCCTTTGACTTTTTTTTTTTTTTGAGCACTTCCTTTCTTTATGTCACTGTTAACATGCTCCAGGTTCATTTCATACGTTTCCAGTTCTGTAGTCAACCACTTATCCATGTTCCTTTTATTAGAGACTGATATTAAAAATGAAGATCTGGGTGATAGATGTGCTCATTGCTACTGGGGCGTTGTTTCTCTCAGGCCATCTCAGCTGACAGAGCAAGGAAATATATGCATGCATACAAATCTCTGTTTATATCCACATCTATAAAATTTTCTATGTATCTCAATATTAAATTGGATTTTAATCCTTGCTGATGTCTCTGAGTGATCCATTAGTGCATAGATTATTCTAGTTTCCTCCTCTTGCTTATGAATAACCTCTTTCTCCAACAGTGAGCCACCTGGTTCCCACCATTTACTATCCATTTACTTATTTGTTCAATCACAACATAACATGTTCAGCAGTTTCAGAACTGCTAACCCATATCCCCAGGAGAAACACCTTTACCAACTAGAATACAGTTTTTACATAAAGTCCTTTGTCTTTTATGTCATATCTGGTCACAACACCATTTTTCAAAGTTACTTAGATCAGTGCCTTTTTTTCTCTACTCACCTCACCTTTTAAAATTAGATTCGTCTATATTATCTGTTCCTCTATTAAGATTTGATGATATAGATAGCCATACTTATTTAGTAAATAAACAGTGGCATTCTTTTGTAGACAACTTCCTGCCTTGCTTTCAGATGCTTAGCATTATCCTAAAGCAATTGTACAGTCTGTCCTGTTGCTCCACTGGAGTTGCACTCATTCAGCAAACGTCCAGCGCTTAATCTGTGTCAAGACTTTAATCTGTGTCTAATATGCTTTGGATCTCAGAAATTCATGAAGGTGTTACAATTATGATTTCAGTAATTTTATTGCATATTTTCTGAGTTCCCACTCTGAGGTACTGTAAAGAATAAAAAGTAAGGTATGGCCTTTTCCTTCAAAGGTCACAATCAGAGCACACTCTTCATTAATATGATAGAAACCTTTTTCCACTATTGGTGGTTTAGTCACTAAGTCATGTCCAACTCTTTGCAACCCCATAGACTGTAGCTCACCAGGCTCCTCTGTCCATGGGGTTTCCAGGCAAGAATACTGGAGTGGGTTGTCATTTCCTTCTCCAGGAGATCTTCCACAGCCAGGGATCGAACCCGGGTCTCCTGCATTGCAGGCGGATTCTTTACCAACTGAGCCGCCAGGGAAGCCCTGTGTTAATAAAGCCTCTTCAGATTAGCTGCTGCTGCTGCTAAGTCGCTTCAGTCATGTCTGACTCTGTGCAACCCCATAGAGGGCAGCTCACCAGGCTCCCCCGTCCCTGGGATTCTCCAGGCAAGAGTACTGGAGTGGGGTGCCATTGCCTTCTCTGCTTCAGATTAGCAGTAGAGCATAAATAACGGCAGATCTGTTACACATTTTTCATTCGGATTTTGTGGGAAACCTAAATCTTAGGAGGATTTAACAAAAAGTTATAGAGAAACCATGACTTAAGGATTATTTCCATGTAAAATACTACCCTCGAAGAAGCATTTGTGGGGCCAGAGTTGAGTTATATATGTTGATTGCTGGCAGGGACTAGTAGCAAGGCTTAGGTAGAAGAAAGGCTTCAGTAGCTACATACCTTATCTATAAACTGACACAAATTCATAAATCCTTTCTAATTTAAAATATTTATTTTACTTTAATAATTACACATTGTAGAAAATATGACTTATACCAAAAAGTTTTAAGAAATAATCACCCATAATACTGTAAGTCAGAGATAACAGATATTAACATTTTAGAATATGTAGCTTTATTTTTATGCATGTATATTTTTAAAAGCTTATATAATTATACAAGATAATTTGAATACTATTCATACTACACATCATGGGCAGTTTCCTTATTTTTTCATGGTGCATAAATGTTCTATCATATGGATCAAATGTTGGTCATATCTATTAAATGTTCTATCAATGTAAGCAATGTATGGATACTGAGGGTGTACCTGTCTGTATTACTATGAATAATAGTAGAAGATATAGAGGCAAACATCTTTATCAGAATTTCTAATTACTGACTTAAGATGATAAATCCTTAAAATAGAAGTATAAAGCATGAACTTCTAAGGATAAGCAGTATCATAGATTGTAAAAATCTTCTGCAAAGGAATTGGGAGCCTGGGTTTGTAGCCTTGGTTCTAGTGGCCTTGTGACTTCAGGAAAGCTAAGGAATTCTTTGAGAGCCTAACAAAATAGGATATTTAGATTAAGATTCCTTCTAACTCTCGTGGTCCATGTGCCTGGTCAGCATTCCTTCAGAGGCAGTATAGCTAAGAATTCTCTCACTTGTTTCCTCAGCAGATAGCTAGATAACCTGTGATATGCAAGGCAATCACAGTTTATGTCACCTGCAAAGTCATAGCCATGTGAAATCTGTTGAAGTCAACTCAGGGAGCTTATTTCTGGAGATGGAATTCCTGGTTATGGAATTGACTAGTAGGAGAAAGGGGGGTGGGTAACAGAGTTGGCTCACCTTGCCCTACCTGTCTACAAGGCCAGTCACCACATCCAGGTATATCAACTCCTCTGCCTTTAGTTTACTTCCTTTAGTATGCTGCTGCTAAGTTGCTAAGACGGCAGCCCACCAGGCTCTGCCGTCCCTGGGATTCTCCAGGCAAGAGCGCTGGAGTGGGTTGCCATTGCCTTCTCCAGTGCATGAAAGTGAAGTCACTCGGTCGTGTCAAACTCTTAGCGACCCCATGGACTGCAGCCTACCAGGCTCCTCCATCCATGGGATTTTCCAGGCAAGAGTGCTGAAGTGGGTTGCCATATAGCTTCATTTGTTTGGGTCTTGAAGGTTTTTTACCCTGGGAAGGAATAGTTAAGGTGATATCAATTAATTTTCCTTATCACTTGGCATTAACTAATAGTTGTGAATAAAGTAAAACAGGGCTCTGGAAAATGTTGGAAGGTACCAGGAAGGAAGAAAGGGAAACATATGGGAGATAAGAAGACTCCAAAACAAACTATGGGCCTCACGTTTTTGTCTAAGGTATTCCAAGCTATATCACTGTTAGAGGCTATACCAAGGTTACTTACTTCTGGAATATGGAATGTTGTGTTGTGTTAAATAAGTCATGTCTGACTCTTTGCGACTCTATGGACTGTAACCCATCAGGCTCCTCTGTCCATGGGATTTTCCAGGCAAGATCGCTGGAGTGGATTGCCATGCCGTCCTCCAAGGGATCTTCCCGACCCAGGGATCAAACCTGCATCTCTTAGGTCTCCTGCATTGGCAGGTGGGTTCTTTACCACTAGTGCCACCTGAGAAGCCCCATATGGAATGTAGGACCACATTTACGACAATAAATTGATGGCTCACAGCCCAGTACCAACAATAACCAAAACTACCAGAAGGGGGCACTAGTGGCCCCAAGTCAGAGCATCCCTGAGAGCTTCACTGCAGTAAATTCAACTGCTCCAAGAGCTGGCTGTATTATAGGGCAACTAGGAACCTCAATAAAGCCAAGCCCATCACCTCTCTCACCCAACTGCCAGGACAGGTGTGGCTTTGTGTTGTTAATGTCTTTATGTTCACGCTGGCATTAGAACTTCTGACCTGTGGCACCAGAATGGCACAGTCTGACTGAGTTCTACACCTAGAATTTCTAATTACAACTGATCATGCCCCAAATCAGTGTATTGAGAAGCATTTTCCCTAATGTTTTCCCTCCAAATACATCCATCAGCTGAATCAGTAAATACTGTCTCCTCTAGCTGATATTCAACATTTAAAATACTACAGTGCTGGGGCTTCCCTGGTGGTACAGTGGTTATGAATCTGCCTTGCAATGCAAGGGCACAGGTTCCATCCCTGGTCCCGGAAGATCCCACACACCACGGAGCAACTAAGCCTGAGCACCACAACTACTGAGCCGACATGCTGCAACTACAGAAGCCCACGTGCCTAGAGCCTGTGCTCCACAACAAGAGAAACCCCCACAATGAGAAAGCCGTGTGTTGCAACGAAGAGTAGCCCCTGTTCACTGCAACTAGAGAAAGCCTGCATGCAGCAACAAAGACCCACCACAGCCAAAAATTAAATAAATCAACTTTAAGAAATAAAATATTGCAGTACATACTACTCATTAACTGGATAAGAAGACCGAAAGCATAACTTAAAGTTGCTAGGAGAACAAAAGGCCTTAGATTTTTCACTGTCCCTAGCTGGGAAGAGTGAAGAGGAATATTGGAGTAGATGGCAGTAATTTTCCTCTCCTGGGACCAGACCAAACAGGGAACCAAAAAGCAAGAAGGAACCATATCAATCTGCTGAACCCCCAAAGAAATTTCACATGTATTTTAGTGAACTGCAAAACTAACCTAAGTTAGCTACAGAACAAAGTGTTTGCTAAAGCACAGCAAACCAGCATTCTTAAAACCTGCTTTCTTAAAAAGCTGAGTATTATAATAATGATCAAAGAGAACTTGAATCTTGTTTTTGGTAATTCACAATCCATAATCAGGAGTGTCTTCCAAAAGATGAGTTTTGGATGAGGTAAAAAATAAAGATCTTCATGAAGTTCTATATGTGGCAAGAGCAAATCCCTAAGTATGGGGCGGGGTGGTAGTGCAGACAGACTGCAGAAGCACCAAAGGCTGGAACAGATCCCGACGGCAATGGGAGTGGAGTGTGGTAGAAAGTCTTAAAACCTCCAGGAACCAAGTTGTAACAGATACACAAGAGAATGATTCCACTTCATGGTCGATTATTATGAACTGACCCTTAGAATGTATATGAAAGTTGATCACAGGGCCTTACAAGTATGAGATGCTCAACAAATGTCCAACTTGAGTTGCCCGCTGTGAAAAAGACTACAGTAATAGAAGAGAGATTGAAAATTATGTGTGACTTCACTGGCTCTATTTTTACCTTGACGTGGGCATTTGCTCAATCAAAGGAGTTATCCGTTAGAGACTGGATTTGGTCAGTCAAGCTTTTGTGCATCTCCATTAGGGAAAGGATTTATTTTCATCTTATAAATGTAAACAATTACACGAAAGCATTTTGCTCTCAAGCATTAATGTCGAGGACAGAACATTTTGTTTCTCCTTTTTCAAGACCTTCTCCCTTCAGTCTGGCCAGGCAGCACTTAAACTGTGGGATGTCTGATTTGTCCACCTTCCTCAGAAGCACCTGGGAGCTTGTTAACCATGCACACTTCTGGGTCACACTGAACCTCTTGTAGGCGAGAGGCAGGAATCTTTTTTCACATCTTTCTAAGAGACTGCTTTGCACCCTCAACTTGGTATGGCAAAACTAATACAATATTGTAAAGTAAAAAAAATAATAATAAAATAAAATCTGAACAACAACAAAAAAAGTCCCTGAGCTAGGAATAGATGTTCAAGCAGCTAACTCACTTGGGCAAGGTCAAGAGGCGGTCAAGTATGGCCATGGATTTTCCCAAGGCCAACAACCAGTGGTGGGTGTGCTGGTAAATGTTTCAACAGTCAGCTCTCTAAAAGGAAGCCTTCATTTGTAGCATTTGCCATTTCTGCCATGTCAGTACTCTCACTATAGCTGATTTCAAGCTACCAGTGTGACATCACCTAGTGTGGACTTGAGAAGGGATACACAGCAGTGCACGTTTATATAGTAGTCCTACCATGCAGCTATAATAGATGTAAATAACCTTAAGATCAAAAATTATAGTAAAAGGGGGACTTCCCTGGTGGTCAAGCAATTAAGACTCTTCACTTTCATTGCAGGGGGCACAGGTTCAATCCCTGGTCAGGGAACTAAGATCCTGCATGGCTCATGGCAACCAAAAAAAAAAAAAAAAACTTACAGTAAAAGGTAGGAAAATAATTAGGAAGTGAGTTTTTGAGTACTTATTTCCTTTGTCTTTGCTATAATTTATCTTGTAATTTAAAATTTAAGTATGACTGTCTAATACATCAGTTCAATTCAGTTCAGTCACTCAGTCATGTCTGACTCTTTGGGACCCCATGACTGCAGCAGCACACCAGGCTTCCCTGTCCATCACCAACTCCCAGAGCTTGCTCAAACTCATGTCCATCAAATCAGTGATGCTATCCAACCATCTCATCCACTGTTGTCCCCTTCTCCTCCAGCCTTCATTCTTTCCCAGCATCAAGGTCTTTTAACAAGAGTCAGCTCTTCACATCAGCTGGCCAAAGTATTGGACCTTCAGCTTCAGCATCAGTCCTTCCAATGAATATTCAGGACTGATTTCCTTTAGGATTGACTGGTTTGATCTCCTTGCAGTCTAAGGGACTCTCAAGAGTCTTCTCCAACACCACAATTCAAAAGCATCAATTCTTTGCGCTCAGCTTTCTTTATGGTTCAACTCTCACATCCATATATGACTACTGGAAAAGCCATAGCTTTGAAAATTCCAACCTTTGTCTAATACATGTCTTGCAAATTTAAATGATCAGCTCTCATAGGTATTATAAGCTGGCACCAGCACACCACTGCCTGCAACTATTCCTGAAAGATGCACCACCCTCCTTTTTCCTATGGATTAATCATGGCACATGACCAATCTTAAGAAAACCTACCATCTGCCCAGTGAGGCAGGAGCAAGTAGGAGGTGGGGGGAAGGGAGGGAGCAAGCCTGTATGGAGATTAATTTTGTCAGTAACCAACATCCATGAATTGCTATTGATTTATTCACTCTGTGGGGCCTGTGTGGCCAAACAGAACCCACAAGGCAGCTACTTTAGCTTCATTCAGAGGCTTGCCCTAGAGCCTGAGCTAAGAAAATGAGGGTATGTGTATATGCTGCAGCCCATGGGCAAAAACTGTCCTCTGCACCTTATACTCTAACCCAATATTTCTAATTTTTAATTTTTATTTATTTTTTTACTTTACAATACTGTATTGGTTTTGCCATACATTGACATGAATCCACCATGGGTGTACATGAGTTCCCAATCCTGTACCCCCCTCCCAATATTTCTTGAGTGTCAGGCACAGACAACTTGCCTCAGATGAGGAGAGGGAAGGAGGTGTGCTTAGAATGCAGAGTCCAGGCCTCCCCAGGTTTCCTGAATCAGGATCAAAGGGAATCTGGCTCCAGAATTTGAATATTTACAAACTCACCATCAATTCTGATAAGCACTAACATTTTAGAACTCCTTGGTTGGAGCAGCTGTTAGAGATAAGTACACATACCCCTGAGGGTACATGAAGACTTTCCAAGGCATAAATAGTTTTGTAGGCAAAGGTAGTTTTGTAGGAATCAACTTCCAGACCCTCCATTTTCATATGTCCTCAGATTTCCTAAAATCCACCTGCCTGAGAAGCAACCTGAAGAATCTCCTTTCCTGCCTCCCCAATTCATGATCATCTGTATCTCCCTTGGCAGAAAAATAAAAAACCATACTTCTCACGCATCTCAAAACTTACTCTAAGGAATGGCCCCAGGGTGTAAAAACCTCCATCGAGACAATTCAAAATACTATTATTGGGGCTGAGGACACGAGCGACTACAACAATGGGGTAGTGTTGGTTTCCAACTCTTTGCTTCCAACAAAATTGCATGAATACCTAATTGTCAGCTAACCATTAAAAAATCACTGATAATAGATCGGTATTTTTAATATACTTGAAAAGGTTTCAAAGAATTGAATGGCAACATTATAACAAAATTCTCATCTACTTAAATTTGTGAATAATCTTCCTCAATGCTTAAGTATATAAATGGAAAAGAAAATAGGAAAAATGTGAAGCTGAACCCTGTGTTGTTTTAGCAGTAAGAACTAGTCAGCCACAGAAATAGGAACTAATTGAAAATTGCCTCATACATCTCATTTAGAGCTCTATTTCCAATCAAAATGTACTAGTGTTTAATAATTGATTAAAATTGTTGCATTTATTTTCCTCGAGACTTACAGCAATATAAATGTAAGGCTAACTTAATTAAGAAGAAAAGGTAATATTTAGAGCATCTTGGTCACACAAAATGAAAAATATAAGTTTAGCATATGTATCTGTATATTGCTGCAAAGAATTATGGCAGGATGATCAATATAAACATTTCCAAGAATGAAAATATATTAGGATAAAAATCTGGGAGAAGAGGAACAGAACTATATATTCAAGGAGAAAAGGGAATAATAAATAATTTTCAACTGTTAAAGATGAACTTGTCTACATGTATTTGAAAGTAATGATGGTAGCTGTCAAGTAGTTATGGTATGAATCCTATGGTTTATAAAATATATCTTTAAAAAGCTACTATTTAAAAAATGGAAAATTGAGAGACTTCCCTGGTAGTCCAGTGGTTTAGAATCCAACTTGTAATGCAGGGGACATAGGTTCGATCCTTGATCAGGGAACTAGATCCCACATGTCACAACTAAGACCTGAGGCAGCCAAATAAATAAACATTAAAAATAAAAAACAGAAAATTGAGAAGGAGTTGGGGTGTTTCGTATAATGGAATAACTACTGATTGCTCCCCTCTCATTCTTAAAAATGAAGTTCTGAAAACTATATATTGGATGGCAAAGTATTACAAAATTTAAGTAAACTCTTCTACATCCAAATGGGCTGTTTGTAATAGGAAAGTTGTCAAGGATTTCTTTGAAATGATGGTGTGTTCCAGGAACAGCTTGTACTCTGACTCTTTCATTAGCTTTCTGACTTTGGACAAGTAGCTTCCCCCCTCCGTGGGCTTCATTATCCCTACCTGAAGAATAAGGGACTGAACACAAAGATATTTCAAGTCCTTCCTGCTCTAACTGGTTATCTCACCTATTTCTCTTAGTTGGTTTAAACATCAGTGTATTTTCCCTATCAGTTCAGGTCAGTCACTCAGTCATGTTCAACTCTTTGTGACCCCATGAACTGCAGCACGCCAGGCCTCCCTGTCCATCACCAACTCCCGGAGTTCACCCAAACCCACATCCGAGTCAGTGATGCCATCCAGCCATCTCATCCTCTGTCGTCCCCTTCTCTTCCTGCCCCCAATCCCTCCCAGCATCAGAGTCTTTTGCAATGAGTCAACTCTTCACATGAGGTGGCCAAAGTATTGGAGTTTCAGCTTTAGCATCATTCCCTCCAAAGAAATCCCAGGGCTGATCTACTTTAGAATAGACTGGTTGGATCTCCTTGCAGTCCAAGGGACTCTCAAGAGTCTTATCCAACACCACAGTTTAAAAGCATCAATTCTTCGACGCTCAGCTTTCTTCACAGTCCAACTCTCACATCCATACATGACTACTGGAAAAACCATAGCCTTGACTAGAAGGACCTTTGCTGGCAAAGTAATGTCTCTGCTTTTTAGTATGCTATCTAGGTTGGTCATAAGTTTCCTTCCAAGGAGTAAGCGTCTTTTAATTTCATGGCTGCAGTCACCATCTGCAGGGATTTTGGAGCCCCCCAAAAAATAAAGTCTGACACTGTTTCCACTGTTTCCTCATCTATTTGCCATGAAGTGATGAGACCAGATGCCATGATCTTCGTTTTCTGAATGTTGAGCTTTAAGCCAACTTTTTCACTCTCCTCTTTCACTTTCATCAAGAGGCTCTTTAGTTCCTCTTCACTTTCTGCCATAAGGGTGGTGTCATCTGCATATCTGAGGATATTGATAGTTCTCCCGGCAATCTTGATTTCAGCTTGTGCTTCTTGCAGCCCAGCGTTTCTCATGATGTACTCTGCATATAAGTGGTTTTAGGCCATTGTGTAATTTCAGTTCCCGTCCACTAGAGGGTAGCCAGAGAAAGGAGATGGTGCTTTAAAAAAAATTGGCAGAAGGAACATGTTACATGGACAAAAATGAAACTGGGATTTCTGCTGGTTTCATTTCTCTTAGCGATTGTGCTCCTATATTACATGAAGAAATTTTGAGAAAAGTAATTTACATAATTTTCTTTTTATTCAATATAAGGAAATCAAGTATATACTTGCCTTGTTCATACTGCCTATCCCCAGCTAAGAAATTCAATCTTTACTAAATCAGCCTTAAACCTCACTCCTTCCTCATTCTTTATACTGGGGTTTCCAATCAAGGATTTTGATTAGAAACCTTCATTGATTTCCATTTACTTACCACAAAAAATTCTACACTCTGGACAACTTTGTAATCAGCTTTGTTTCCCGTAACTCCCCAGGAATTATCCTGTACCCCAGAGATGCACCTTTCCATGCAAATCACCCAAATGTAGCCATGGTCTTCGCAGGACTGAACTAGCTGTGGTGTGACAGAAAGAGGCCCAAGCTAGAATCAAAAGATCTTATTACACAGAACTTGGAGAGATGGTTGATTTCAGGGCTAGACAAGGTAGGCACAAGATGGTCCTGGAACATGCTGTTATTCCAGAAATTAAGGAAGTGCTCAAAATAAATGATGGGGGTATGTCACAAGAACAGGAACCAGCTTGAAAGGGCCATAGGTCAAATCTCTGACAAATTGAGAAGCAAAATAAGTACGGTAATGAAATATGAAACCCTGAAAAAATAGAAAGCCATGAGTCCATATCAATAATAGATACAAACACATACATACACATATAAATAGAGGAACGTGAAGGGATCTTGTTTAGAGTATGCAATGGTGAAGGCAAAAGATGTACTTGAGTTGGAAAATCAACATCATGTTAAGTATTGGTCAGAGTCATCAATGACTTTTGATTAGCAGTAGGATAGTTGCATGGTCTTAAAGTATTACCCCACAAATTGCTTGTTAATTGCATAGTTTTAAAAAAAAAACTATACAATGAGGAAATTGAACCAAGTGATAAAATTAACATCACCAGGGTGTCTCCAGCTGTGACACCCTGAGAAGGACCCAGTATTGCCTCTGTAGTATTTCAGTTGAGAATGCATCACCTGAATGTCAAACAAACCTCAAATAAGGGGCATTCTATTGAAAAAATAAAGAGGAGAGCGAGGACGGTACTCCTTGAGAATATCAATATCATAAAAGACAAAGTCTATGGAAACGTCTCCAGATTAAAGAGACATGACCATTAAATATATACATGATCTTAGACTGGACCCTGTGTGGGAGGATCATGCTATAAAGGACATTATTGGTCAATTGACAAAATTGGAATAAGATGGTAGATCACATAAAATTTTATCAATATTAAATTTACTGAAGTTGATAACTATACTGTGGTCATATAAAAGAATATCCCTATTCTTATGAAACACATGCTGAAATATTTAGGAGTAATTGGTCATAAACTTCCCTGGTGGCTCAGAAAGTAAATAATCTGCTTGCAATGAGGCATACCTGGGTTCAGACCCTGTGTCGGAAGATATCCCTGGAGAAGGGAATGGCACCCCACTACAGTATTCTTGCCTGGAGAGTCCCATGGTCAGAGGAGCCTGAGGGCTACAATCCAGGGGGTCACAAAGAGTTGGACATGACTGAGCAACTGACACTTTCAATTGGTTATAAATTATGTGACATTCTCAAATGGTTCAGAAAAAATGAATGCATATACACAGAGAGAGCATGTGTTATAACAGTAATCAGAGGTATTCTCAGTACCATTCTTACAACTTTTCTGTAATTTTGAGATTTCTCCATTTACAAGCTTAAAAAATACGGTTGCAAATACTGATCATGCCCTTCAGATCTCAGGCAACATACATGACTTCTCAACAGGGGCAGCTACCATCCTTGATGCTTACCATCGGTCAAAGTGGGAAGCATTGTACCTGTGTTATCTCAGACCTCAAAACGGTATCCCACGGGAGGTTTTACCCTGCCTGTATAGATGAGAAAACTAAGGCTCAGAGAAGTTAAATAACTTGCCCAAGATCACCTAGTTATTAAGTGGTAGGACTGAGATTTGAACCCACCTCTGATACCAGCAACTCATTCCCAAGGAAGATAATCATAATTAGTCATATTTTATTTTTACATAGTAATTACGATATCCTAGAATGGGAAAGACTAGAGATCTCTTCAAGAAAATTAGAGATACCAAGGGAACATTTCATGCAAAATGGGCTCAATAAAGGACAGAAATGGTGGGGACCTAACAGAAGCAGAAGATATTAAGAAGAGGTGGCAAGAATACACAGAAGAACTATACAACAAAGATCTTCACGACCCAGATAATCACGATGGTGTGATCACTCACCTAGAGCCAGACATCCTGGAATGTGAAGTCAAGTGGGCCTTAGAAAGCATCACTATGAACAAAGCTAGTGGAGGTGATGGAATATCAGTTGAGCTATTTCAAATCCTGAAAGCTGATGCTGTGAAAGTGCTGCACTCAATATGCCAGCAAATTTGGAAAACTCAGCAGTGGCCACAGGACTGGAAAAGGTCAGTTTTCATTCCAATTCCAAAGAAAGACAATGCCAAACAAAGAATGCTCAAACTACCGCACAATTGCACTCATCTCACATGCTAGTAAAGTAATGCTCAAAATT
>NW_024070207.1:24051667-24093497 GCF_014754425.2 Oryx dammah
AAGGCAGAGGAACCAGAGATCAAATTGCCAACATCCACTGGATCATCAAAAAGCAAGAGAGTTCCAGAAAAACATCTATTTCTTCTTTATTGACTATGCCAAAGCCTTTGTGTGGATCACAATAAACTGTGGAAAATTCTGAAAGAGATGGAAATATCAGACCATCTAACCTGCCTCCTAAGAAATCTGAATGTTGAGCTTTAAGCCAACTTTTTCACTCTCCTCTTTCACTTTCATCAAGAGGCTTTTTAGGTCCTCTTCACTTTCTGCCATAAGGGTGGTGTCATCTGCATATCTGAGGTTGTTGATGTTTCTCCCGGCAATCTTGATTCCAGCTTGTGCTTCTTGCAGCCCAGCGTTTCTCATGATGTATTCTGCATATAAGTTAAATAAGCAGGGTGACAATATACAGCCTTGACGGACTCCTTTTCCTATTTGGAACCAGTCTGTGGTTCCATGTCCAGTTCTAACTATTGCTTCCTGACCTGCATACAGATTTCTCAAGAGGCAGATCAGGTGGTCTGGGATTCCCATCTCTCTCAGAATTTTCCACAGTTTATTGTGATCCACACAGTCAAAAGCTTTGGAATAGTCAATAAAGCAGAAATAGATATTTTTCTGGAACTCTCTTGCTTTTTCGATGATCCAGCGGATGTTGGCAATTTGATGTCTGGTTCCTCTGCCTTTTCTAAAACCAGCTTGAAATTCTGGAAGTTCATGGTTCACGTATTGCTGAAGCCTGGCTTGGAGAATTTTGAGCATTACTTTGCTAGCATGTGAGATGAGTGCAATTGTGCGGTAGTTTGAGCATTCTTTGGCATTTCCTTTCTTTGGAATTGGAATGAAAACTGACCTTTTCCAGTCCTGTGGCCACTGCTGAGTTTTCCAAATTTGCTGGCATATTGAGTGCAGCACTTTCACAGCATCAGCTTTCAGGATTTGAAACAGCCACTGGAATTCCATCACCTCCACTAGCTTTGTTCATAGTGATGCTTTCTAAGGCCCACTTGACTTCACATTCCAGGATGTCTGGCTCTAGGTGAGTTATCACACCATTGTGATTATCTGGGTTGTGAAGATCTTTTTTGTACAGTTCTTCTGTGTATTCTTGCCACCTCTTCTTAATATCTTCTGCTTCTGTTAGGTCCAGACCATTTCTGTCCTTTATTGAGCCCATCTTTGCATGAAATGTTCCCTTGGTATCTCTAATTTTCTTGAAGAGATCTCTAGTCTTTCCCATTCTGTTGTTTTCCTCTATTTCTTTGTATTGATCACTGAGGAACGCTTTCTTATCTCTCCTTGCTATTCTTTGGAATTCTGCATTCACATGCTTATATCTTTCTTTTTCTCCTTTGCTTTTCACTTCTCTTCTTTTCACAGCTATTTGTAAGGCCTCCCCAGACAGCCATTTTGCTTTTTTGCATTTCTTTTTCATGGGGATGGTCTTGATCCTTGTCTCCTGTACAATGTCATGAACCTCCGTCCATATTTTATCAGGCACTCTATCAGATCTAGTCCCTTAAATCTATTTTTCGCTTACACTGTACAATTATAAGTAATTTGATTTAGGTCATACCTGAATGGTGTAGTGGTTTTCCCTGCTTTCTTCAATTTAAGTCTGAATTTGGCAATAAGGAGTTCATGATCTGAGCCACAGTCCGCTCCCAGTCTTGTTTTTGCCTACTGTATAGAGCTTCTCCATCTTTGGCTGCAAAGAATATAATCAGTCTGATTTCAGTGTTGACCATCTGGTGATGTCCATGTGTAGAGTCTTCTCTTGTGTTGTTGGAAGAGGGTGTTTGCTCTGACCAGTGCATTTTCCTGGCAAAACTCTATTAGCCTTTGCCCTTCTTCATTCCATATTCCAAGGCCAAATCTGCCTGTTACCCCAGGTATTTCTTGACTTCCTACTTTTGCATTCTAGTCCCCTATAATGAAAAGGACATCTTTTTTAGGTGTTAGTTCTAAAAGGTCTTGGAGGTCTTCATAAAACCGTTCAGCTTCAGCTTCTTCAGTGTTACTTGTTGGGGCAGACTTGGATTACCGTGATATTGAATGGTTTGCCTTGGAGACAACAGAGATCAGTCTGTCATTTTTGAGACTGCATCCAAGTACTGCATTTTGGACTCTTTTGTTGACCATGATGGCTATTCCATTTCTTCTAAGGGATTCCTGCCCACAGTAGCAGATATAATGGTCATCTGAGTTAAATTCACCCATTCTAGTCCATTTTAGTTCGCTGATTCCTAGAATGTCGATGTTCACTCTTGCCATCTCCTGTTTGACCACTTCCAATTTGCCTTGATTCATGGACCTGACATTCCAGGTTCCTATGCAATATTGCTCTTTACAATTTCGGACCTTGCTTCTATCACCGGTCACATCCACAACTGGGTATTGTTTTTGCTTTGGCTCCATCCCTTCATTCTTTCTGGAATTATTCTCCACTGATCTCCAGTAGCATATTGGGCACCTACCAACCTGGGGAGTTCCTCTTTCTATATCCTATCATTTTGCCTTTTCATACTGTTCATGGGGTTTTCAAGGGAAGAATACTGAAGTGGTTTGCCATTCCCTTCTCCAGTGGACCACATTCTGTCAGACCTCTCCACCATGACCCACCTGTCTTGGGTCACCCCACACGGCATGGCTTAGTTTCATTGAGTTAGACAGGCTATGGTCCATGTGGTCAGATTGACTAATTTTCTGTGATTATGGTTTGTGTGTCTGCCCTCAGATGCCTCTTACAACACCTACTGTCTTACTTGGGTTTTTCTTACCTTGGGTTTCTCTTACCTTCTCTTACCTCTGGTCCCATCACTTCATGGCAAATAGATGGGGAAACAGTTGAAACAGTGGCTGACTTTATTTTTCTGGGCTCCAAAGTCACTGCAGATGGTGATTGCCACCATGAAATTAAAACACGCTTACTCCTTAGTAGGAAAGTTATGACGAACCTAGACACCATATTAAAAAGCAGAGACATTACTTTGCCAGCAAAGGTCTGTCTAGTCAAGGCTATGGTTTTTCCAGTAGTCATGTATGGATGTGAGAGTTGGACTATAAAGAAAGCTGAGTGCCAAAGAATTGATGCTTTTGTACTGTGGTTTTGGAGAAGACTCTTGAGAGTCCCTTGGACTACAAGGAGATCCAACCAGTCTATTCTAAAGGAGATCAGTCGTGGGTGTTCATTGGAAGGACTGATGTTGAAGCTGAAACTCCAATACTTTGGCTACCTCATGCGAAGAGCTGACTCATTGGAAAAGACCCTGATGCTGGGAAAGATTGAGGGCAGGAGGAGATGGGGACAACAGAGGATGAGATGGTTGGATGGCATCACTGACTCAATGGACATGGGTTTGAGTGAACTCCGGGAGTTGGTGATGGACAGGGAGGCCTGGCGTGCTGCAGTTCATGGGGTCACAAAGAGTTGGACATGACTGAGTGACTGAACTGAACCCGAACTGAAGAATATTATTTAATTAATTTATTTAATATTGTAATAGTTTCTTTTCTATCTTCCCTCATTGCCCCCAAAATCAGGGATTGTTATTTATTTTGTTTAATGATATGCCCAGAAGGGTCTGGAATAATATCTGGCACACAGCAGGTGCTCAGTAATACTTTCAGTGAAGACTTAAACCCTATGAGTGTTGGGAAGGTTAAATAGGATGATGTAAATAACACTTTGGGTATTCTTTGCTTGTGGGATCTTAGTTCCCCGACCAGGGGGTCAAAGCTGAGCCCTCTGCAGTAGAAGCGTGGAGTCCTAACCGCTGGACCACCAGGAATCCCCCCTTTGCTGTAAATTTTAAATGAATTTGTCACTTTTTAGCAGGGGCCCTATAAGTTTTATCAAAGCTTTGTGACTGACAAATCTCTCCTCACAGAGCTAAGCTTAGGAGACCTCTACCTTGCGTGCTTTTGGATAGAAAACAGCCAGGCCATAAGGCATATTCTGCTTACATCTACGAAACACTTTAAAGGCACTAAATTACTGGAAAGATTTTCATAACTTAAGACAGAATTTAAAAATAAGAGTAGTTTCCAATCTTTTTCAACTCCCAGACACTGGCATGGAAACCTTATTTTTCCCAAGGGAGACAGATTTTCCATGTCATTGGAAATGAAAATGTGATGGTAATACCTCCATTCTAGGAGCTCAGTTAAGTTGAGGGGTTAGTGGAAGGTAGAAACTCAAGACCAGATCAGTAATATTGAGGTTTCAGACATATTTTTAGCATATTTTACTGGCCCCACTTTAAAGAGAAAATAAAAAATAATGAGAAAAAATATGGCAGCCAAACAAAAGGGGTAATCTGTGATTTTCATGAGAAGAGTGTCTGGGTTTGCTAACCACTTAAAGCCAACCCCTAGCCCAGAGCCTTGCATATAGTAGGTACTCAAATAACTATCCATTTCCTGATGACCTGTCAGGTTTTGCTACAATAACAACCCTTCAAATTCCAGATACAACAACAAATCTTTATCTCTTGTTCATGGTTCTATAGGCTGGTTTTGGTCTACTGGGATTGACTAGCCTGGCCTCTGAAGTCTGCTTGTCCATTCAGGATCCAAGCCAAAGAGGAAGGAGCAGCTACCTGTAGACAGTCATATTTTAGTGGCTGGCAAGAGTACAAAATGGAAGCAAAAGTATTGGGTTGTTCATTCCAGTTTTTCTGTAAGATGGTAAAGTCTCTGCTCAGAACTGATACACTATCATTTTGGCCCACAAATATGGGCCAAATAGAACCCTTGATTAAAGTAGGTCACATGCTCAAACCCAAAGTAGATAGAAGGAAGAAATATACTCCATCTACTCTACTGGGTGGAATGCACTGCAAAGTTGCATGGCAAAGCGTGCAGAAGTATAATTCTATAATAAGGAGGTGGGAGAGATGAGAATAATGAGCCAGTATTCTAGACATCCTTGTCCACACACCAGAGCAGAGTTGAGGTGGCTGAGAAGGCCTGTTTATTTATTCTTATGATAATTATCCATGTATTTGTGCTTATTTAACTCAGATCTCTCTCTTGCACTGGGTAAGATGGTGTTAAATTTGGCTCATCGTTGAGACTCCAGCATCTAGAACAGTGCCTAGTACATAGTAGATGCTTAATAAATGTCATTTAAATAATAGATGAATAAATGGATCTCTGTGTGTTCCATTAGAGTTTTTACATGACCCATTTCTCTTTCTAGAATATCAGAGTGTTTCACAATTCAGTCAAAAATGTCCTGCGATCGCTTGAGAGAACAGAGATCTCTGTTAAGACTTGGAAGAAACTATTACAAAAGGACAATGGTTTGTTTAAGAGATTCTAAAAGAAGAACCTACAAGCTGGACTTCAGGGCTGACTCTGCAATCACGGAATATATCTGGAAGCTTTGATAAGGAACATCCCTCTGAGGATACTGGATTTAGATGAAGTTGAACAGAAATAACACATTAACCAGTTTTGTGCAAAAACTCCAGGACATAAACCAAGTAGGCAAAGGAGGAAAAACTTGCACAAGCTTTGAGGGGAAAAAAGAAATGATTACCATGCATTTATTTAGTCACATTGAATAAAACTGGAGTTGTTAAATAAAATGGGCCTTATTCTCAGTTAAACCTCACCTGAGGGCTCTGAGCGCAAACAGAGATGTTCTGTGCAGGGGCATATAAATGCTGTGAGCATAAGATTTCACTGAAGTCTTGGGTTTTACTTTAAAAATCCAGGCATTTTTTGCTTTTAGCTCCATAATATATTCAAGTTTGTTGTCATATAAAAATACTATTTTAAAATTACTCCTGAGCTAGCCAAATGGACCCTGGAGGAAGGCATGGCAACACACTCCAGTATTCTTGCCTGGGAAATCCCATGGACAGAGGAGCCTGGTGAGCTATACAGTCCATGGTGTCACAGAGTCAGACATGACTGAGCGACTGAACAGGGCACAACACAGTCAAATGGATACTTGAGAAGACACACTTTGTTGCTTTGCATGACCCCTTCTCCACCCTGCCCCCCTCTTTCGTAGGCTCACCTGTCTCTGTGTGAGAAACAGGCCTCTTCATCCTTATGCTGGAGCTGTTCATCAAATTATAATCTCTAGATCTGCCTGGCTAAACTTTGCCACCTTATACAGGAGGCATTCCCCAAAAGGAATGCCAGAAGCGAATCCTAAGCATGTAAAAACCAAACAATCAGAATCAACAAAAGTGAGCTATTACTCTGAGGCACTTGTATTTTTCCAGGAGCTCTGTTGTGAATGGTATTGAGAGAAGCAGTGAGCACTTTTGCATTTCTGCCCCCATGCCCTGCCTTGAGATGTCATTCTAAAATCCTATGCCTACACAGTCCTTGCCCCAAAAGAAATCATCCAGTGTGTTTGCACAATGGACATGAGCCTGCCTGGTGGGGTATAGGTTGTCCAATAAGTTTAGAGAAAAGGCTTCTTTTTATGGTTACAAAAGCAATTCTTATTCATTGTGTAACAAATGGAAACATATTTTAAAAGTGGGGGGAAAATAAGCTGATGACCCAGAGCAACCTCAAGTTGGCACATTTTCTTTTTCTTTCTTTCTTTCTTTCTTTTTTTTTTTGTAGTAGAAAAGGATAGTTTTGTTGCTTTGCCAGGCAAAGGGGGCCATAGAGGGCTAATGCCCTCAAAACTATGTGTCCAGACCTGGAGTGGGTAGACAAGTCTTATGGTAACGATTCAAAGAGGGTGTGATCAGCTCAAGGACATTCTTCTGGCTGGTTGGTGGTGAGAAAAGTGGGAGTCAGCATCATCAACTGTCTGGTTCCAACTGGTTTGGGATCTAAGACTGTGCTTGTGGGAAGCATACAGTTACCTTCTCCCACCTGGTGGGGTTTTCAGTATCTGTAAAACAGCTCAAAGATATTGTTATGTATGTCCCTGGAGGGGGACCCTTCTCCAAGGCTGCATTTTTGTTCCATTTTGACTTGTTTTCTTCCAGCTATTTTTCCTCACTTTTTTTTTTTAACACAATAGTGATCATACAACGCATGTAAATTTTATCTTGATTTTTCTCACTTAACTATGATAGCATTTTCCCATGACCCTAAATATTCCTTAAATGATTCTGTTTAATGACTGCAGAGTGTCCCGATATCTAAATATGCCATCATTTACTCAACCATTTTCTTAGATTTAGGTTTAGATTGTTTCCAGAGTTTTAGTTTTCTTCAATAACACTTGGCTGAACACTTTTGTATACAAATTTTTTCCACAGTATGCTGCTACTGCTGCTATGTCACTTCAGTCGTGTCTGACTCTGTGCGACCCCAGAGATGGTAGCCCACCAGGCTCTCCCGTCCCTGGGATTCTCCAGGCAAGAACTCTGTAGTGGGTTGCCATTGCCTTCTCCACAGTATAGACTGCACTTAAGCAAACATCTTAGAATCGGGACTCAAATGACATGCACATTTTTTTTGCTGCAGGAATGTGAGCTTTCATATATTTTGTATACATTTAAATATATTAATAATATGTTAGATATATATTGTATATATTTATACTGGCTTAGGTTATTCTAGGGGTTTTCCATACATAACGTAAAGTGTACCGTTTTACCCATTTTTAAGCATCCAGTTCAATGCCATTAAGTAACACACATTGTTGTGTAACCATCACCTCCACACATCTCCAGGAATTTTTCATCTTCCCAAACTGAAACCTTGTCCCTATTAAATACTAACTCTCTACTCCCTGCTCCCTCCAGCCCCTGGCAAACACCCTACTTTTTCTATGAATATACTTCCTCTAAGAACCTTACATAAATGGACTTACACAGTATCTGTCCTTTTGTGACTGGCTGATTTCACTCAGGGATATGCACATTTTTGAGGCTCTTGATACATTATTGTCTGTCAGTCAGGTTTCTTAGTTGAAAGCAACAGAAGCTGACTCTGGAAGATTAAGCAGAAAATTAATTTGTTAAAGGATATTGAGTCGTTCACAGAATTGTTGGAAGGACTGAATAATCAAGGCTAAATGGCCAGAAATGATGCTCCAAGCCAGGTCACAGAACAAGCTTGATGAAAAAGATATCATAATCTAAGTAAATAGCACATTTTAGAGTTGTACGTATGTGGTAGCCTTGAACATCACTATAAAAAATCCCACTGCCCTGCAGTGTCACCAGCACCAAAAAAAAAAAAAAAAGCAGAACCCCACTTTTCATCAGCAATGTCAGCAAGAATGGAAGCTCCATGCAGAGCTGGATTTAATTATCATCCTTACTGTAGAGTCTAAGTCTTCTGAAAGCAAAGCTGAAGTCACATGCTTGCAGGCTAACTGCAAAGGACACAGACTATGAGATGGGCCTTATAACCTGGAATTCCCACAAGTATAGAATGTTGCCAGATAAAATACAAGATGGTTAAGTGTGAATTTCAGATAAACAACAAATAATTTTTAAGAACCAGTATAGCCCATAAATGTTTGGAATATACTTATATTAAAAATTATTTGTTGTTTATCTGAAATTTGAACTTAACCAGGCATCTTATATTTTTCTTTGCTAAATTTGGCAACCCTAATAGAAATGGTGTTCAAAAGATGATGGGCAGACATGAGTGCATATTTCTAACACCCACCACACTGTCACATTGCTACAGCAAACTCAAGCACCAACAATAAACAGGAGTTTCTAACTTATCAATAGTCACACTTCAAGAAAAAGTTTGCTGATTTGATAACCAATAAATGATATTTAACAATTGTTTTAATTTGCCTCTCTTTGATTTTTAGTGAGGCTGAACAAGCTTTCAATCCTTCATTATTTTTATCTCCCACTTGTGAACAGATCAATCTTTCTGTGTTTCTTATCAAAGAGAGCATCAGTTATTCATACAATAAATATATTATTTCTGTGCCTAGCTTATTGTTGATCTTGTAAGTCATGATCCCTTTATTTACAGAGGTTTTACATGATCCAGTCTCTTGCTTTCACCCTCATACATAGAACAATTTCCCCTGTCTAGATAGCCAACAAAGCTAGTGGAGGTGATGGAATTCCAGTTGAGCTATTTGAAATCCTGAAAGACGATGCTGTGAAAGTGCTGAACTCAATATGCCAGCAAACTTGGAAAACTCAGCAGTGGCCACAGGACTGGAAAAGGTCAGTTTTCATTCCAATCCCAAAGAAAGGCAATGCCAAAGAATGCTCAAACTACTGCACAGTTGCACTCATCTCACATGCTAATAAAGTAATGCTCAAAATTCTCCAAGCCAGGCTTCAGCAATATGTGAACTGTGAACTTCCAGAAGTTCAAGCTGGTTTTAGAAAAGGCAGAGGAACCAGAGATCAAATTGCCAACATCTGCTGGATCATCGAAAAAGCAAGAGAGTTCCAGAAAAACATCTATTTTTGCTTTATTGACTATGCCAAAGCCTTTGACTATGTGGATCACAATAAACTGTGGAAAATTCTGAGAGAGATGGGAATACCAGACCACCTGACCTGCCTCTTGAGAAATCTGTATGCAGGTCAGGAAGCAACAGTTAGAACTGGACATGGAACAACAGACTGGTTCCAAATAGGAAAAGGAGTCCGTCAAGGCTGTATATTGTCCCCCGGCTTATTTAACTTCTATGCAGAGTACATCATGAGAAACGCTGGACTGGAAGAAACACAAGCTGGAATCAAGATTGCCAGGAGAAATATCAGTAACCTCAGATAAGCAGATGACACCACCCTTATGGCAGAAAGTGAAGAGGAACTAAAAAGCCTCTTGATGAAAGTGAAAGAGGAGAGTGAAAAAGTTGTCTTAAAGCTCAACATTCAGAAAACGAAGATCATGGCATCCGGTCCCATCACTTCATGGGAAATAGATGGGGAAACAGTGGAAATAGTGTCAGACTTTATTTTTTGGGGCTCCAAAATCCCTGCAGATGGTGACTGCAGCCATGAAATTAAAAGAGGCTTACTCCTTGGAAGAAAAGTTATGACCAACCTAGATAGCATATTCAAAAGCAGAGACATTACTTTGCCGACTAAGGTCCGTCTAGTCAAGGCTATGGTTTTTCCAGTAGTCATGTATGGATGTGAGAGTTGGACTGTGAAGAAAGCTGAGCGCCAAAGAATGGATGCTTTTGAACTGTGGTGTTGGATAAGACTCTTGAGAGTCCCTTGGACTGCAAGGAGATCCAACCAGTCCATTCTGAAGGAGATTAGCCCTGGGATTTGTTTGGAAGGATTGATGCTAAAGCTGAAACTCCAGTACTTTGGCCACCTCATGTGAAGAGTTGACTCATTGGAAAAGACTCTGTTGTTGGGAGGGATTGGAGGCAAGAGGAGAAGGGGACGACAGAGGATGAGATGGCTGGATGGCATCACTGACTTGAGGGACGTGAGTCTGAGTGAACTCCAGGAGTTGGGGATGGACAGGGAGGCCTGGTGTGCTGCGATTCATGGGATTGCAAAGAGTCGGACACGACTGAGCGACTGAACTGAACTGAATATTCATTTACCTTTTCTTCAAGTTTTATTGCGGTTTGATTTTTTTTTAAATTTTCAATGTGGATGGAGTGGGAGTGATTATAGGCTCTTTTCTAAATAGTTAACCCATTTTCCTAGTAGGATTTGTTGAAAAGTACCAGGAGTTTCTTTTTCAAAACACTTTGTCAATATAGTCAGTTTCTCTCTTCCATTACCTGACAGTGCTGAGCCCTTTCAATGCCTTCCTTTCAGCATATCCCTGTCACTAAAAACCAGCACCTACCAGTAATGGCAGGAATGTCATATGGACTCTTCTCTTTGCCCATTATACACATTTGGATTCTTAAGACATTCAAAAGTTCTCTCTTGACTCCTAAGAATTACACGTAACATTCAGGTGACTCCAATGATGAGGGGCTTATGTCTTTGGGATCCAAATGGTCTGCCTCTGTGTAGACGTAGATAGCTGGGTCAGAGAATATGAATAGTTTCTCCCAAAATTTTGATCTGCCTCTAAAATAAGCTCTCCATTACAATAAAATGTTGTTAATAATGATTTAATCTGTTTACAAAGAGGCAATACATGATTTAGTCTCTGTTTAGAAAGAGGTGATACCTAAAAATTTTAGTGAGCTTGGAATAGAAGGTGTTGGTGGTGGTTTAGTCACTAAGTCATGTCCAACTCTTTCGACCCCATGGACTGTAGCCCCCCCAAGCTCCTCTGTCCATGAGATTCTCCAGGCAAGAATACTGGAGTAGGTTGCCATTTCCTTCTCCAGGGGATCTTCCCAACCCAGGGATTGAACCCTGGTTTCCTGTACTGCAGGCAGATTCTTTACTGACTGAGCTACCAGGGAATAGAAGGAAACATTTTTAAACTGATAAAGGTATCTGCCAAAAATCTTTTATATCATCCTCAGTGTTCATAATATTTTTGAAGCATTCTTATTGATATATTAAAAAAAATAATAAAAAAAGAAATTGCACCTGCTATCCAGCATTGTACTGGACAATCTAGTTAATCCAATAAGAAAGCAACAAAAGAAGCATAAGAATTGGAAAGGAAGAGACAAAGCTATTCTTACTGGCAAATGATATGATTGTCTACTTATTGAAAATCTAAGATAATCCACAAATTGTTAGATTTCATATGAGACTTCAGCAAGATTACTGGATACAAGATCAATATAAAAAGAAAAAAATAATCATACTCACAATAGGACAAGATGACATTACTAAAGAGAGAAGTGTATCAAGTTCAGTAATGGGAAGACTCAACATCATAAAGAGATCAATTTTCCCCAATTGATCTATAAATTCAATACAATTCCAATAAAAATTCCCAGAGGTTTTTGTGTTCATGTGAAATTTGATAGGTTAAATCTATAATTCATATGTAAAAGTGCCAATAATCAACACATTTTGAAGGAGAACAGTATGAGAGTATTTCCCTTATGAGATCTGATGACATTATAAAGACATAGCAATGAAGACATTGTGCTGTTGGCAGAAGGATTGACAAGATGTTCAATGGATTGGAACAGAGAAACCAGAAAAGACTCATTCATATATGGAAAATTGGCATATGACAGAAGTGAACTGAAATATAAGAACAGAGAGGATGGACTGCTTACTAAATGATGCTAGAACAATTGGTTGTCCAGATTGAAAGAGATTTACAATATCACTACCACACACCATTCACAAAATTAAATCCCAGGCTAATGAAATACTCAAATATGAAAACCAGGTGGCACTAATGGTAAGGAATCAACTTGCCAATGCAGGATACACAAGAGACATGGGTTCGATCCCTGGATGGGCAAGATCCCCTAAAGGAGGAAAGGGCAACCGACTCCAGTTTTCTTGCCTGGAAAATTCCATAGACAGAGGAGCCTGGTGGGCTATAGTTCATGGGGTTGTAAAGAGTCAGACATGACTCAGTGACCAAGCACAAATATGAAAACAGAATGTTAATGCTTTTGGAAGAAAGTCTGAAAATTCCAAATAGCAATGAGAATGAAGAGAAAGGGAAATTTTCATAAATAGCTTGTGCAAGACTATCACCACTTGGAAGGACAATGTCCTAGTTTATGGGAAAGGTGAGGAGAGTCTTGGCTATACAGACTCCAGAGAAACTTAACATAGGTACCCAAGGAAACGTGTAAAAGAATGCTCATCCAGTATCATTCTTGATGCTGAAAAATTGGAAATAACCTACAAGTCAAAAGGAAAATGAGTAAATAAATTGTAGTATATTCATACAATGGAATAGGGTATAGCAGTTCAAAGGAATGAACTAGGTATAAATGTATTAATATGGATAACAATCAAAATCATTATGTTGAATTACAAAACCAAGTTGTATGTACAATACACTGTGGCTGCTGCTAAGTCACTTCAGTCGTGTCTCACTCTGTGCGACCCCATAGACGGCAGCCCACAAGGCTCCGCCGTCCCTGGGACTCTCCAGGCAAGAACACTGGAGTGGGTTGCCATGTCCTTCTCCAATGCATGAATGTGAAAAGTGAAAGTGAAGTCACTCAGCTGTGTCAGACTCTTCGTGACCCCATGGACTGCAGCCCACCATGCTCCTCCACCCATGGGATTTTCCAGGCAAGAGTGCTGGAGTGGGGTGCCAGTGCCTTCTCCGGTAAGATACACTGCTGCTGCTGCTGCTGCTACTGCTGCTGCTAAGTTGCTTCAGTCATGTCCGACTCTGTGCGACCCCATAGACGGCCTCCTACCAGGCTCTTCTGTCCTTGGGATTCTCCAGGCAAGAACACTGGAGTAGGTTGCCATTTCCTTCTCCAATTCAGGTGGAAAGTGAAAGTGAAGTCACTCAGTCGTGTCCGACTCTTAGCAATCCCATGGACTGCAGCCCACCAGGCTCCTCCGTCCATGGGATTTTCCAGGCAAGAGTGCTGGAGTGGGGTGCCATTGCCTTCTCCGTACAATACACTATATATGTAAAAATTTTTAAATACACAAAATAATACCATATATTATTAATGGAAAAATGCATAGGGGTATGCTCAATCACTCAGTAATGTCCACCTCTTTGCAACCCCAATGCATACGTAGTACAAGTATAAAGCCTTGAATGGGAAGCTATACCTGGAATTTATGTAGTGGTTACCTATAGGGAGTGGGGAATAGGATTGAGGAGAGAGGTATAAAGTAGATCTGAAATGTATTAATAATATCTTATTTCTTGAAAAACTCTGAAAAAGACATAACTATATGAGTTACATTTGTAACAATATGAGATGATAACTTATTGTAGTAATTATTCCACAATATAAGTGCATCAAGTCATTATGCTATACACATTAAACTTATATAGAGATATATGTCAATTTTATCTCAATAAAGCTAGAAAAAACTTTAAAAAGAAAACTTCTGAAGCCCATATGGAAAAATATTAATATATGTCATGGGTTCCAAAATCACTGCAGATAGTGACTGCAGCCATGAAATTAAAAGACACTTATTCCTTGGAAGAAAAGTTATGACCAACTTAGACAACATATTAAAAAGCAGAGACATTGCCAACAAAGGTTCATCTAGTCAAAGCTATGGTTTTTCCAGTAGTCATGTATGGATGTGAGAGTTGGACTATAAAGAAAGCTGAGCACCGAAGAATTGATGCTTTTGAACTGTGGTGTTGGAGAAGACCCTTGAGAGTCTTCTCAAGGAGAAGGACTGCAAGGAGATCAAACCAGTCCATCCTAAAGGAAATCAGTCCTGAATATTCATTGGAAGGACTGATGCTGAAGCTGAAACTCCAATACCTTGGCCTACTGATTCGAAGAACTGACTCATTTGAAAAGACCCTGATACTGGGAAAGATTGAAGGCAGAGGAGAAGGGGACAACAGAGGATGAGATGGTTGGATGGCATCACCGACTCAATGGACATGAGTTTGGGTAAACTCTGGGAGTTGGTGATGGACAGGGAGGCCTGGCGTGCTGCAGTCCATGGGGTCGCAAAGAGTCGGACACAGCTGAGCGACTGAACTGAACTGAGTAGTGGTTAAATAGGTGTTTATTCTATGCTCCATCCTATGTGTTTGAAAGATTTCATAAATTCAAATATTTTAAAAAAAGAATCACAAGGCTGGTTGATTGACAGAGTGTGGGTGTGAAGTCAATAAAGGAGTCAGAGATGAGTCAGGTTTTATGTCTGGTTATGCTGTCATTGACAGAAAGAGAAGCTAGGGAAGCAGGCTGTGTGGAAGATAAGGAGCTATATATTTCAGACATGTTCACCTTAGGAAACAGCAGAACATCCAGCTAAAAATGCACTTAGGATTCGTGAAGCCAGAGATAGGGAAGAAAACTAGCCTGCAAATAGGAAGTGCCAAGGCAGGATATTTGCCCTGAGTTCCACCTTTTCGTCATGTCACAGATTCCAGGCCTTCAGAGAAGAGATTTAAGAGGGAGGGGATGAGGAACAATGTGGAGTCAGGTAATCAGGACTGAGGAAAAGTTATTGAACATGGTGATTACTTTCAGATGAAAAGATTGTGTCATGCAGAGATGAGAGTCTAGGTGGCAAGTAGCTAAGAAACAAAGGAAGAAGCACTGGAAGCTTATTTACTTTAGAAGATGGGCCATGAAAGAGGGAGAGATACTACATACTGTTTAAGAATAAAATACATATATACAATACAGCAAAAGTAGAAAAATATGCATGGGAAGTGTATACACGGACTTTGTGTATATATATACATACATATTCACACATATACAAGGGTCTCCTGTGTCTCCTGCATGCAGGCAGATCCTTTAAACACTGAGCCATCAGGGAAGCCCGTGTGTGTGTGTGTGTGTGTGTGTGTGTGTGTGTATGGAATATATTTTAATTATTCATGATACTAATGAACAGATTATTCAAAATTTGTTATAATGAACAAAAATATAAATACATGCACAAATATGATATGTACATAATTATATGTATATATTATGTTTGTTCAAATTTTTGGCTTTTGCAAAGAGGTCATGAAGAAAGAATTTAACATTTAGGCTGACACCAGACCCAAAGTTTCAAAGGGACTACCAGTCATAATTACAGAAAAAGAAAATCTTGAAAACTTTTCATGTGGGGAGAACAAGCCCAAAGTATATTGACCCTTTAGACATTTCCAGCCACTTCATGAGAAATATGAAACTAAAGTCAATAGCCATTAGGGCTTAGATACAAAAAAATAAATTTTCTAAGAGGGAAAAATTGCTATCTAACTATTAATATAGCAGAAAAGCAAATGCTACAGCAAGCACTTGATGAGAGATTCAGGCTGACTTGCAAAACAGAAGAACAAGAGACCATTTGAAGTCATCCAGCTGGTAGCAGTCCAGAAAATCTGGTAAAGGACCAAGGAGATGGAGTAGTTTCACACAAGATAGACTAAGCAGAATTTCCCAAGTGTATTTGACCAAAATTAAAATTATCATGTGTGGCTGGAACTCCACCAAGAGCTCAAGATAATGCTCATTTGAATTAAAATAGAAAATCAAACAACAAAAACGTTTTACTGGGAGATTAATTGCCATAAGAAATGATTGCAACTTGATTCATAGGCTTTATACATTTTATGACACCAAAATACTTATGATAACACATTTAGAAGATTGAATTATTTTTATTTCATTAAGAACAAAATACAGGAACTTCCCTGGTGGCCCACTGGTTAAAACTTTGCCTTCCAATGCAGGGGGGAGCACTTTTGATCTCTGGTTGGAGAGCTAAGATCCCACATGCCTCAGGGCCAAAACACACAAAACATAAAACAGAAGCAATATTGAAACAAATTCCACAAAGACTTTTAAAAATATATGTATAAAAGAACAAAATATACTAAGCTCAGATATCTTATGTTTTCAAGTTTTATCATAAGAGGAGACTTCCCTGGTGGCTCAGACGGTAAAGCATCTGCCTACAATGCGGGAGACCCGGCTTCAATCCCTAGGTTGGGAAGATCCCCTGGAGAAGGAAATGGCAACCCACTCCAGTATTCTTGCCTGGAAAATCCCATGGATGGAGGAGCCTGGTGGGCTACAGTCCACGGGGCCGCAAAGAGTCAGACATGACTCAAGTTTTATTATAAAATGTGGTATAAAAAGCAATATTTAGGGATGAGAACAATACTTTTGTGTCTTCTGTTCACACATTTTCTTCATATTACAAACAATTGTGCTGAATAGGAGTTTGACATTATTCAGTCATTTGACAAATATTTATTGAGCACCTGCTATGTGCTAAGGTGCTGTGAATATAAGCGATAAAAAAAAAAGGACAAAAATTCTTCTTACACAGAGCTGGGAAAAGATCAACACTAACATGTATAATATCATATAAGAAATGAATTGCCAGTCTAGGTTCGATGCAGGATACAGGATGCTCGGGGCTGGTGCACTGGGATGACCCAGAGGGATGGTATGGGGAGGGAGCGGGGAGTGGGGTTCAGGATGGGGAACAGTGTACACTTGTGGTGGATTCATGTTGATCTATGGCAAAACCAATACAATATTATAAAGTAAAAAAAATAATAAATTTTTTAAAAAGAAAATATATAGGTAATAGGGTACTTTGGGAAGAAAATAAACAGGGAAGAGAAAAAATAGGGAGTCTGAGGGTGGAGCTGGTTTGCAAGCTTAGATAGGTAGGGAAGGTCTCACTGAGAAGGTGGCATTTGAGCAAAGGCTGAAAGGGAGCCTCAGGGATGTCTGAGGTAACAGATTTCCAGACAGAAGGGACAGCAAGGGCAAATGCCTGGAAGCTGGAGCCTGCCTGGCTTGTTTGAGAAACAGCAGGAAAGCCAAGCCAGAAGTTCCCATATGAGGATAGTGAGAAGGGCAGAATGGTCACTGGAGGGCATGAACCCCTGTCAGGACGTTGGCTTTTGCTGAGTGAAGTGAGCGGTCAGTGGAGTTTTGAGCAAACTGCTGTGGTCTGACTTTCCTTTGAAGAGCACCGCACTAGCTGCTGTGCTGTGAACAAACTGAAGGAGTGGTAACTGTGAGCAAGAAGACCCAAGGAGCCCCTAAGTAAGAGAGAATGGCCCTTCAGACCAGAGTATTGGCAGCAGAGATGGTGAGAAATGATTTTACACAGAGAAAGCAGAGACAGCAGAATATGCTGAGGGACTGGATGTAGGGTGTGAGACAAATATAGGGTTGGCTCCAAGGTTTTGGGCCTGAACAACTGGAAACATGGAGTTGCCATTCACTGAGATATGTAAGCCTCTGGCACAATTGTAGGGGGAGATGAGAAGGTTTATTTGGGGCAGATTAGTTTTAACACACCTCTACTTCCCTGGTGGCTCAGATGGTTAAGCGTCTGTCTACAATGTGGGAGACCCGGATTCGATCCCTGGGTCGGGAAGATCCCCTGGAGAAGGAAATGGCAATCCACTCCAGTACTATTGCCTGCAAAATCCCATGGACAGAGGAGCCTGGTAGGCTACAGCCCATGGGGTCGCAAAGAGTCGGACACGACTGAGTGACTTTACCTTACCTTACCTACTAAATTCAGGTAGGGTTGATTGAGTAAACACTTGGGTGTATTATACAAGTCCGTGGATCAGAAGAGAGGTCTAACTTCTCTCAGGTAAGAGGTCTAGCTTACTCATAGCTTCACTGAGTTACACAAGCCCCTTCACCACAACAAGGCAGTATTCATAGTCATGAACCTGGGCAAGCTCCAGGAGATAGTGAGGGACAGGGAGGCCTAGTGTGCTGCAGTCCGTGGGGTTGCAAAGAGTCGGACATGACTTAGTGACTGTACAACAACAATACATATATCTATTCTACTCAAATTATTTTCCCATTTAGGTTATTACAGAATATTGAGCAGAGTTCCCTATGCTATACAGTAGGTCTTTGTTGGTTATTTAAATACAGTAGTGTGTAGGGCTTACCTGGTGGCTCAGTTGGTAAAGAATCCACCTGCAATGTGGGAGACCTGGGTTTGGTCTCTGGGTTGGGAAGATCCCCTGGAGGAGTGCATGGTAACCCAGTCCTGTATTCTTGCCTGGAGAATCCCCATGGACAGAGGAGCCATGGGGCTGCAAAAAGGCATACATAACTAAGCGACTAAGTACACAACGCAGTGTATACTTGTCAATCCCTAACTCCCAGTTTATCCCTCCGCTCCACCTTTCCCCTTTAGTAACCACAGTTTGTTTTCTATGTCTGTGAATCTGTTTCTGTTTTGTAAATAAGTTCATTTTATCATTCTCTAGATTCCACATATAAGTGATATATGTTGTCTATCTCTTTCTGATTTACTTCACTTAGTACGACAATGTCCAGGTCCATCCATGTCACTGCAAATGGCATGATTTCATTTCTTTTTATGACTGAGTCGTGTTCCATTGTACATATGTACCACATCTTCTTTATACATTCATCTATGCTGCTACTGCTGCTGAGTTGCTTCAGTTGTGTCCAACTCTGTGCGACCCCATAGATGGCAGCCCACTAGGCTCCTCCGTCCCTGGGATTCTCCAGGCTGGAACACTGGAGTGGGTTGCCATTTCCTTCTCCAATGCATGAAGGTGAAAAGTGAAAGTGAAGTCGTTCAGTCGTGCCTGACTCTTCGAGACCCCATGGACTGCAACCTTCCAGGCTCCTCTGTCCATGGGATTTTCCAGGCAAGAGTACTGGAGTGGGTATAGACGGACATTATTTACTTGTAATTCGAAATTCTAACTTTGTTTTTGTTAGATTAAGACTCCATTTGAGAGACTTCCCGTGTGGTCCAGTGGTTAAGGATGGCCTTCAATGCAGGGGACGCAGGTTCAATCCCTGGTCTGGGAACTAAGATCCCACACCTTAATTGGTGAGAAATCTGTGCACAGCTATGAAGATCTGACACAGCCAAACTAACTAATAAATAAAATATTTTTTAAAAACCACAAAGTAGCATTTATATGAATTAAAGAAATATAACAGAAGCTTTTAAAAAAGGCTTCATTTGAGCACTCCAAGATTCTGGGTTTTGTTTATTTGTTTATAACTTTTTTCCCAACCAGAATATCCCTGGGGAGTGAGGAAAATGAGTTAATACAGCATCGGGTCACTTGCATGGGACTGCACAACTTGTCCGTCCATGTCCCTAGGGGGTGTCACTCACATAGCCTAGGATGTGGTTGGAGTTCTCTAGAATTGCTCAGTATTCAGTATGGTAGCCCTGGCAGTACATTTGTTTAACACATAATTCTGAGTGTCACAGAAACTGTAGTCACACATGAGGACAATACATTTTAGTAAGATGTTTAGTTGATAAATGCTGCCTATGCATTAATTCTCTGACTGTCATGCTTTCTTTCTCTCGGTGATCTTTTATGGACTTTTAGTAGCTGTTGGGCATAGCACGCCATTTTGAAAGGCAGATTATCACATAAGAACAATTATATGAGTGTGTTCCCTTAGGCATCAGTGTTCCCAACACTTTCTATTTTCCTTGGCAGTCTATTTTTTTGACACCTGATCCATGCCAAGTCAGCAGACATAGGCAGTTTGTCAGGACATGATTTACTCTAGACTTTTAAAGTAATTTTAGAGAAATTCCTGAAACCAGACAATATGTATTATATAGTTTTACAAGCACCGTTTCTCTCTTGACTTTTCATTGTGGAAAATTTTATATGCAACATACACAAAAGAAGAAAGACCAGTATAATGAATCTTCAGATACCCTTAACCCACTTTAGCAATTATCAGCTTTTTGCTAATCTAGTTTCATCTACCACTACGCCTCCATTTATTTTGCTCTAATATTTTTTAAGCTTAAATTTGAATAACATACAGCTAACCAGTTTTTTATTTAAAAATTATTTGTGATAAAACACATAATACAAAATTTACTCTTGGGCTTCCCTGGTGGCTCAGTGAATAGGAACTTGCCTGCCAATGCAGGAGACACGTATTAAATCCCTGATCCAGGAAGATCCCACATGTCTCAGAGCGACTAAGCCCATGTGCCACAAATCTTGAGCCTGTGCTCTAGAGACCCGGAACTGCAAGTACTGAAGCCCACACGCCCTAGAGCCCTTGCTCTGCAGCAAGAGAAGCCAGTGCACTGAGAAGCCTGCACACCACACCTAAAGGGTAGCCCCTGCTCTACAACTAAAGAAAAGCCTGTGCAGCAACAGACGCAGCACAGCCAAAAGTAAATAAAATTATTTTTAAAAATCTACTCTCTTCATCATTTTTAAGTGTATTTATCAGTAGTATAAACTACAGTCACACCGTTGTGTAACAGATTTCTAGAACTTTTTCTTCTACTAAAACTGAAACTGTGTACCCACTGAACAACTCCCCATTTCCTTCTCTCCCCAGGCTCTGGCAACCACCATTCTATTTCTGTTCCTGTAATTTTGACCACTCTAGGTATCTTATGTAAGTGGAATCATACACTATTTGTCCTTTTGTGACTGGCTTATTTCACTTAGCATAATGTCCTCAAGGTTCAGCCATGTGGATCACATGATAGGATTTCCTTCTTTTTAAAACTGGAATAATATTCTATAGTTAATAATTTTAAAACATACAGTTCAGTGCCATTTAGTGCAGTCAAAATGCTGTGCAACTACCATCTCTCTGTTAGTTTCAGAACGTATTCATCATCCTAGAAGAACACTCTATGTCCATTAAGCAATTACTCCCCATTTCCCCCTCCACCAACCCCTGGCAACCATTAATTTGCTTTCTGTCTCTATGGATTTGCCTTTTCTGGGTATTTCATGTAAATAGAATCATATGATATGAGACTTTTTGTGTCTGGCTTCTTTCACTTAGCATAATGTTTTCAGGGTTCATCCAAATTATAACATTTATCAGTACTTCTTTTTATGGATGAAGATATTTCATTATATGCTAGACCAAAATTTCCTTACCCATTCATCTACTGATGAACATTTGGGCTGTTTTCACCTTTTGGCTATTATGAATAATGCTGCTATAAACATTCATGTAAAGTTTCTGTATGGACATATGCTTTCATTTCTCTTGGATATATATCAATACCTAGGATACGAATTGCTTGATCATATGGTAATTCCATGTTTAACGTCCCAAAGAATTGCCAAAATGTTTTTCTACAGCAGCTGCACCATTTTATATTCCCACAAGCAATGTATGAGTATTCCAATTCCTGTACATCCTGGCCAATGCTTGCTATTTTCTTCCCCCCTTTCTCTCTCCCTTCCTTCTATTTATTTATGAAATTGACATATATACACTACCACGTGTACAATAGACAGCTAGTGGGAATCTGCTGTATAGCACAGGGAACTCAGCTCAGTGCTCTCTGATGACCTCAGTTCAGTTCAGTCGCTCAGTCATATCCGACTCTTTGTGACCCAACGGACTGCAGCACGCCAGGCCTCCCTGTTCATCACCAACTCCCAGAGTTTACTCAAACTCATGTCCATTGAGTCAGTGATGCCATCCAACCATCTCATATTCTGTTGTCCCCTTCTCCTCCTGCCTTCAATCTTTCCCAGCATCAGGGTCTTTTCAAGTGAGTCAGTTCTTAGAATCAGGTGGCCAAAGTATTGGAGTATCAGCTTCAGCATCAATCCTTCCAATCAATGTTCAGGACTGATTTCCTTTAGGATGGACTGGTTGGATCTCCTTGCTGTCCAAGGGACTCTCAAGAGTCTTCTCCAACACCACTTCTCCAATTGATGTTCAAAAAAGTTTTCCAACTTCTCCAATTGATGTTCAAAAGCATCAGTTCTTCGGTGCTCAGCTTTCTTTATAGTCCAACTATCACATCCATACATGACCACCGGGAAAACCATACCCTTGACTATACGAACCAGGTTGGCAAAGTAATGTCTCTGCTTTTGAATATGCTGTCTAGGTTGGTCATAACTTTTCTTCCAAGGAGTAAGTGTCTTTTAATTTCTGTCTGCAGTCACCATCTGCAGTGATTTTGGAGCCCAAAAAGTAAAGTCTGTCTCTGTTTCCACTGTTTCCCCATCTATTTGCCATGAATTGATGGGACCAGATGCCATGATCTTAGTTTTCTGAAGGTTAAGTTTTAAGCCAAATTTTCACTCTCCTCTTTCACTTTCATCAAGAGGCTCTTTAGTTCTTCTTCACTTTCTGCCATAAGGGTGGTGTCATCTGCTTATCTGAGGTTACTGATATTTCTCCCAGCAATCTTGATTCCAGCTTGTGTTTCTTCCAGTCCAGCATTTCTCATGATGTACTCTGCATATAAGTTAAATAAGCAGGCTGACAATATACAGCCTTGATGCACTCCTTTCCCTATTTGGAACCAGTCTGTTGTTCCATGTCCAGTTCTAACTGTTGCTTCTTGACCTGCATACAGATTTCTCAGGAGGCAGGTAAGGTGGTCTGGTATTCCCATCTCTTGAAGAATTTTCCACAGTTTGTGATGATCCACACAGTCAAAGGCTTTGGCATAGTCAATAAAGCAGAAATAGATGTTTTTCTGGAACTCTCTTGTTTTTTCAATGATCCAATGGATGTTGGCAATTTGATCTCTGGTTCCTCTGCCTTTTCTAAAACCAGATTGAAAATTTGGAAGTTCACAGTTTACGTACTGTTGAAGCCTGGCTTGGAGAATTTTGAGCATTACTTTACTAGCATGTGAGATGAGTGCAATTGTGATGTAGTTTGAGCATTCTTTGGCATTGCGTTTCTTTGAGGTTGGAATGAAAACTGACATTTTCTAGCCCTGTGGCCACTGCTGAGTTTTCCAAATTTGCTGGCATATTGACTGCAGCACTTTCACAGCATCAGCTTTCAGGATTTGAAATAGCTCAACTGGAATTCCATCACCTCCAGTAGCTTTGTTCGTAATGATGCTTTCTAAGGCCCACTTGACTTCACACTCTAGGATGTCTGGCTCTAAGTGAGTGATCACACCATCGTGATTATTTGGGTCATGAAAATGGTTTTTGTATCATTCTTCTGTGTATTCTTGCCACTTCTTCTTAATATCTTCTGCTTCTGCTAAGTCCATACCATTTCTGTCCCTTGTTGAGCCCATCTTTGCATGAAATGTTTCCTTGGTATTTCCAATTTTCTTGAAGAGATCTCTAGTCTTTCCCACTCCATTGTTCTCCTCTATTTCTTTGCACTGATCACTGAGGAAGGCTTTCTTATCTCTGCTTGCTGTTCTTTGGAACTCTGCATTCAAATGGGTATATCTTTCCTTTTCTCCTTTGCTTTTCGCTTCTCTTCTTTTCACAGCTTTTTGTAAGCCCTCCTCAGACAGCCATTTTGCTTTTTTGCATTTCTTTTTCTTGGGAATGGTCGTGATCCCTGTCTCCTGTACAATGTCACGAACCTACGTCCATCGTTCAACAGGCACTCTGTCTATCAGATCTAGTCCCTTCAATCTATTTGTCACTTCCATTGTGTAATCATAAGGGATTTGATTTAGGTCATACCTGAAAGATCTAGTGGTTTTCCCTACTTTCTTCAACTTAAGTCTGGATTTGGCAATAAGGAGTTCATGATCTGAGCCACAGTCAGCTCCTGGTCTTGTTTTTGCTGACTATATAACCATCTTTGGCTGCAAAGAATATAATCAATCTGATTTCAGTGTTGAACATCTGGTGATGTCCATGTGTAGAGTCTTCTCTTGTGTTGTTGGGAGAGGGTGTTTGCTATGACCAGTGTGTTCTCTTGGCAGAACTCTATTAGCCTTTGCCCTGCTTCATTCTGTACTCCTAGGCCAAATTTGCCTGTTACTCCAGGTATTTCTTGACTTCCTACTCTTGCATTCCAGTCCCTTATAATGAAAAGGACATCTCTTTTGGGTGTTAGTTCTAGAAGGTCTGTAGGTCTTCATAGAACCGTTCAACTTCAACTTCTTCAGCATTACTGTTTGGGAGATAGACTTGGATTATTCTGATATTGAATGGTTTGCCTAGGAAATGAACGGAGATCATTCTGTTGTTTTTGAGATTGCATCCAAGTACTGCATTTCAGACTCTTTTGTGACTATCATGGCTACTCCATTTCTTCTAAGGGATTCATGCCCACAGTAGTAGATATAATGGTCATCTGAGTTAAATTCACCCATTCCAGTCCATTTTAGTTCGCTGATTCCTAAAATGTCAACATTCACTCTTGACATCTCCTGTTTGACCACTTCCAATTTACCTTGATTCGTGGACCTTACATTCCAGGTTCCTGTGCAATATTACTCTTTTTAGCATCGGACTTTACTTCCATCACCAGTCACATCCACAACTGGGTGTTGTGTTTGCTTTGGCTGTCTCTTCATCCTTTCTGGAGTTATTTCTCCACTGATGTCCAGTAGCATATTGGGCACCTACCGACCTGGGGAGTTCATCTTTCAGTGTCCTATCTTTTTTCCTTTTCATACTGTCCGGATGACCTAGAGGGGTAGAATCAGAGGTGGGAGGGAGGTCCAAGAGGGAGGGGATAAATATATATATGGCTGATTCACTTCATTGTACAGCAGAAACTAACACAACATTGAAAGGAAACTATACCCCAATTTCTAAAAAAGTTACTTAACCAATGAGAATACATATGTTCTTGAACAACCAGAAGTTCGAAGTGCAGGGGTAGTAGATTTAGCAGCTCAGTCTCTTTATTATTATTATTTTCATTACAGTCATCCTAGTGGATGGGAAGTGGTATCTCATTGTGGTTTTAATTTGCTTATCTTCAATGACCAATGATGCTGAGAATCCTTTCATGTGTTACTTGGCCATTTGTATGTCTTTGGAGGAATGTGTGTTCAAGTCTTTTGCTCATTTTTTGATTGAGTTTTTGTCTCTTGTTGAGTTATAAGAATTCTTTATCCTGGATACTAAACTTTTAAAAGACATATGATTTTCAAATATTTTTCCCATTCTTCACTTCACTTCACTTCACCTTCTTGATAATGTACTTTGATGCATAAACATTTTTAATTTTTATAAAGTCTAAGTTATCTATCTCCTGGTGCTTATGGTTTTGGTGTCAAATCTAAGAGTCCATCACCAAATCCAAGGTCATAAAGATATACATCTATGTTTTTTTTCTAATAGTTTTAAAGATTTACTGCTTATAACTAAATTATTTATCTATTTTGAGTTAATTTTCATCTATAGAGTGAGAAAAGGATCCAATTTTATTCTTATGCATGTGGAAATCTGATTATCCCAGCACCATTTGCTTAAGAAACTACATTTTCCCCCATTGAATGATCTTGGCACTTTCAGAGGCATTTTTAAGTAAATCCCAGGTCATGTCATTTCATTTGTAAATACTTCAGTATGCATCTCGAATCTATAAAGACTGTTTTTAACATAGTCACATGCTATGGTCATATCTAACAAGATGAACAATTATTCCTTAATATCATTTAATACCCAGTCCAGATTCAAATATTTCCTATTGTCTTAAAATTCTCTTAAAGCTAGTTTGATTGAGACAGGAGCCAAACAAGTTTCACACATTCAGACACAGTTCCTTTCATTCTGCTATATCACTTCTGCTCCTGTCACTGGCTGTTTTAATTCCTTGTTTTAATGATAGTGTTCCAGTTATCCATTATTACATAACACATCACCCCAAAACTTAGTAACTTAGAACAACACCACTTATTTTATTATTGTTCATGGTTTCTCTCTGTCAGGAATTTCAGGAAGGACTCAGCTGGATGGTTCTTACTGAATTTCACATGTGATTGTGGTCCCCTATGGTGATTGAAGCTGAAATTGCAGGGGCACCATAGTAGCAGGAGATTGCTCAGGCCTTCTTTTCATTTCATGTAGCCTCAGGGTCTCTCCATGTGGCCTCTCCACAGGGGTCATTCTGGGCTTCCTCCATGCATGGTGTCCTGGAGACAGATAGATTGCTTATAAAGGCAGCTCAGGGCTCCAAAAGGGTATCAACAAAGAACCAGGTAGACAGTGTATCACTTTTTATGATCGCTCTTCAGAAGTCACATTGTGTCATTCTGCCACGGTCACAAGCCCATTGGGATTCTGGGAGAGGCAACACAGACCCATGGCCTCATGGGTGTGCTACTTGGACAGTCTCACAGGGCCCGACCCTCAGAAGGACCCCATGCTTGGTTTAATGTTCTCCTGTCATTTTAAGTGTAAAAGTAAAATTTTGAATACATTTCAAGTAAGGGGCCCTGCATTTGCACTTGACACTGAGCCCAGAAAATTATATAGCTGGTCTTGCCTTGAGGCCAAAGCATCAAAGTCCTGCTGTAAAAAGAGCATGTTGGGGCTTCCCTGGTGGCTCAGTGGTAAGGAATCTGTCTGCCAATGCAGGGGACATGGGTTTGATCCCTGGTGCAGGAGGATCTCACATACCTCAAAGCAGCTAAGCCTGTGGGCCACAACTATTGAGCCTGTGCTCTAGAGCCCAGGAGCTGCAACTATGGAGCCCACGTGCCACAACTAGTAAAGCCCTCACACTCTACAGCCAGTGCTCCACAACAAGAGAAGCCACCGCAGTGAGAAGCCCTCACACCACAACTAGAGAATGCCCTGGGGCAGCAACGAAGACCCAGCACAGACAAAAATAAATAAATAAATAAGCTTATATATTTTATATATATATATATATATATATGCACAAGAGCACATGGGATGGGAGATGATGCTGTAGCATCTTTGGGAAACATAACCTCTGCCACAGACAACCAATGTTTATTTGATGGCTTACTGTGTGCCAGACACTTTCTTCATTACATTTCCATAAACATGAAAGTCAGATACTAATTGTTATTCCCATTTTTTCCGATGGGGGAAAGTGAGCTGCTTATGTTTACTTTGCTAGCGAGTAAAAAAAACCAGAAGTTGAACCAGTTCAATTAGACTCTTGTGCCCTAGTGCATACCCACTATGCTATTCTGTTGATTAGAAACCCTCTCACCAGCCGTGACCATTTGGGTTGTTGTGTTCCTGTGAATTCTCCAGGGTGGTCAGATCACGGTAATCATCATGGTGCCTGGAATATGGTAGGAACTCAATAAAAGTTCACTCCTCTCCTCTCCTCTCCCCTTAGTGTGCCTTCCAGTCTTGGTTGCATTTATTACCATGAAGAGCCCTTTTTGGCATCAGCAGAAGTAAGGTCCTTTTTGTTCAGTAAACTTTAAAAATATATATATTTATTTATTTGGCTGTGCTGGCTCTTAGTTGCAGCATGCAGGATATAGTTCCCTGACCAGGGATCGAACTCAGCCCCCTGCATTAGGAGTACAGAGTCTTAGCCATTGGACCACCAGGACAGTCTCTATTCAATAAATGTTGATTGTACTCCTACTATGTGTCAGGCCAGGTGCTTTCTCTGGCCTGTCATGTGACCCCTTCTCCTAAGTGGTTTCTTTTCCTGTGTCTGAATTTAACCCCGTCTTGCCTCCTATACAGTGAAGCAGTTTGAACTAGAATCTAGTCATTAGGTGATTTCTAAAATTTGCTCCAGCTCCAAGTGTCTGCCTTCCCTGTGCTTGTCCCTGCTCTGATCCTAGTCCCTGAAGTTTTCTGATACAATCTATCTGCCCCTAAAGGCCTCTGAAAGTAGTCCTTTGCTCTTTTCAACTCTGCACCAGAGATGGTTTCCACTCATCTTGCCCAGCGTAAAACCATCATCTTCCTGCCCTAGTCTGGACCATTCAGTCTCTCACGAGTTTCCCATTCAGAAACATGCATTTACAGTATAAAGTAACACCTAGTACTTTCTACAACCTTTGAAATACTCAAGACCCCTACATTTGCATTTTCAGAGACATATCATTAGCCTCCAGTAGGGGAAAAGGTTATCCTTAAATCGACAAACAATTTATGGGTAGAAGATTTTTATTACACTCTTTGAAGGAGGTGGATTCAGAAAAAGTAACAAAGAGGGTGAGGTTTGTGGCTTTGACTCGGGAATAAGAAACCTCCTATTATTCCAAGTGGTGCAATAGGCTGTCAGTGTACACACAATAAGGTTTATATAATTTAGAATGTCTCATACTTGTAATAGGGCTCTCAACATTTTCAGATACTCCTATATTGCATATATTGTTGTATCTAATCACACACCATCACTACAAATACATGGATGATGGATCCATAATGAGATGAAGTAAGATGGAGTTCTCTCAAGGCCATTCTGGTTATCTGACACTATCTGGTGTGCTGCAAAGAACTAGAAGACCCGGGTTCTGTTTCTTGCTCTGCCAAATAACATAGGACTTAGCTTTCTCAGTTTCTTTATCTGTAAAATGGGAAAAATAGTCTTGGCACTATGTACCTCTCAAAACTGTGTTGAGGATTCCAAGAGCTAATGAATATAAATGTGCTTTGGAGTTTCTACAGCTCTCCACAATCATGATTGTTTTTGTTTTGCTTTATTTGTCTCATCTAACTAACCATGGATATCTTCTCTTTGGAAAAGCCTCACACAATAAATTTGCATATTTTAATTAATTATTGAGTGACCCTGATGTAGTGGGCACTGTTCTAAGCCAGTTTTGTCCAATTTGGCAGTCACTAGCCACATATGAAATGAGGCTTGTGCAAGTGAAGAACTGAATTTGTAATTTTACTCAATTTTAATTAATGTATATTTAAATATAAAAACTAAATATATGATACAGTTATTGGAAAACTTTTTAAACAACTTGGATGTGTGAATCTACTCTTTCAGCTAGTACTATGAATCTAAATACAGATCATAGATTTCTGATGAAAACTTAGTATTTGAAGAATGTAAGGTGAAGCCCAGATTTTGAAAACTTACCATAAAAATAAAGTAAAAACAAAAATCTCAGTAACAATTTGTATAGGCATACCTTAGAGATATTGTGGGTTTGGTTCCAGACCACTTCAATAAAGCAAATATCACATGAGTTTTCTGGTTTTCCAATGCATATAAAAGTCAAGTTTAGGGACTTCCCTGGTGGTCCAGTGGTTAAGACTCCATGCTCCCAATGCAAAGGACATAGATGGGTTCTGTCCCTAGTGGGAGAGCTAAGATCCCACATGCCACTTGGTGTGGGCAAAAAAGAAAGTCATGTTTATACCATACTGCAGTTTACATATAGTGTGCAATAACATTATGTCTAAAACTCAGTGTATACACTTTAATTAAAAACTAGTTTATAGTCAAAAGATGCCAACCATCATCTGAGCCCAGAGCAGGTTGTAATCTTTTTGCAACAGTAACATGAAAGAAACTGATTACAGATCATCATAACAAATAGAAAAAGTTTGAAATATTGTGAGAATTACCCAAGCGTGACACAGACATGAAGTGAACAAATGTTGGAAAAATAGCAACAGCGGATTCCTTTAATGCAAACAAACTGTCAATTGACTTAAAAACGCAGTATCTGCAAAGTGCAATAAAACGAGGTTTGCCTGTATATTGATCTCATGTTGAAATGGAATGACAGCATTTTGGATATATTGGGTCAAAGAAAATACACTCTTAAAATATATTTCACCACTTTCTTTTTACTGAATTTTAATGTGGCTACTAATAAATTTAAAATTACATATGTAATTGCATCTTATCTCTATTGGACAGCACAGCCCTAAGCATTGAAGACAGAGTAGTAAACAAAGCAGACAAAATGACCTGCCCTCACAGAACCTGGGTCTCCTCAGGTAGCTCAGTGGGTAAAGAATCCACCTGCAATGCAGAAGTCGTAGGAGATGCAGTTCCCTCTCCGGGTTGGAAAGATTCCCCTGGAGAAGGGCATGACAACCCTTCAGTATTCTTGCCTGCAGAATCCCATGGACAGAGGAGCCTGGGGGGCTATAGTGTATGGGGTCACAAAGACTTGGACATAACTGAAGTGACAGCGTGCATGCATGGAACTTAAATTTTAGTGTGAAAGACAGACACTAAACAAAATAACTACATAAATACATATATGGCACATAAAATGATGATATGCCCTTTGGAGAAAAGTAAAGAAGGGTAAGTTAGATAGGAGGGAACCATTTTAAACAGAGAGGTCAAGGAAGACCTAATAGAAGCTGACATTTGGCGCGACCCAAAGGAGTTGAGGGAATAAAGCAATGAAGCTATGTGGGTAGCAGCCTTCCAGGGAGAGGGAACAGCAAGTGCTCTGATGATGGGCAGTGCCTGCCATTTCAAGAAACCATAAGGATGCCTGTGTGGCTCCAGCACAGAGTACAAGAGGGAGGGTCAATAGGAGATAAGATCAGAGAGTTATGGGAAAGGATATGTAGTATGACGAGTGGTCTAGGCTGTGACAGGCAGCTTCTGACACAGTCCCCGATGGTCCCCACCTCCTGGTGCAAAAACCCTTGTGTAACCTTCCCCTTGACTGGAGACTGGATCTAATGAATAGAAGATGGCAAAACTGAAGAGGTGTCACTTCCAAGATTAGGTTCTTAAAGGCTGAAGCTTCCACTTTCTGGTAGTCTCTCGTTCTCTCGGTAGCTCACTTTGATGAAGTCAGGTGCCATGTTCTAGATGCCCTATGGAGAAGCCCATGCAGACAACAGGTGAAGGCCCATGGCCAACTGCCAATGAGGAGCTGAGGCCTTCAGCCAAGCAACTTGTGAGGATCCAGATCCTGCCAACAATCACTGAGCCAGCTTAGCTGGAAATCTTAACCCACCAGTTAAACCTTGAGATGAGTGAGACCCCAACCAATGCCCTGATCATAGCTTAGTGAGAGATCCTCATCCAGGCAACCCAGCTAAGCCATGCTGAGATTTCTGATCCACCGAAACTGTGAGATTATAAATGTGTGCTCTTTTAAGCTGCTAAATTTGGAGGTAATTTGTTGCATGGCAAGAAAGTACTAATACACTGGATCTTGCAGGTCACTCAAAGTACAAACTGGGCAGGGCATAAGGACTGATTAGAAAGATTGGCTGGTATTTTACAAATAGATTGTAGCCGGGCTCAGGGGAAAGTGTGGGTGGGGGATGGGGTGTCAGTTGAGAGGCCTCTGAGATAATCTAGGCAAGACATGCTGGTGGCTGAGACTAGGGTGTGGTATCAGTAGAGATGGTGAGAAGTGTTTGGATCTCGAAGGTATTTTTGTGTTTGTTTGTTCGGCCATACCACTTGGCACATAGGATCTTAGTTTCCTGACCAGAGATCGAATCTGTGCCCCCTGCAGTGGAAGTGCAGAGCCCTAACCATTGGACTGCCAGGGGGGAAGTCCCTCTTGAATGTATTTTGAAGGCAGAGTCAACAGGACTCACTGCTAGATTAGATGAGGGCTGTGTAAGAAATAAGAGATGGATGACTCTAAGGTTTTGGCTTGAGCAGCTAGAAAAGAACTGTCATATGCACTGAGAGACAGGAAATTATAGAAGAAGTAGATTTGTGGAGAAAGAATAGGAGTTAGGCTTTGGGCATGCTTAATTTGAGGTGTCTATTAGACATCCACATAGGGATGATGAATTGAACATACAAGTCTGGTGGTTGAAGCTGGAAATATAAATTTGAGAATCTGCAGCATTTAGGTGATAAAATGGTGAAGTCCTCTTGCTCTCCACTCCCAGGATCCCACCATGAGGCCCCCCACTGTTTCATGTATAGGGGTAAAGAGACACATACACATATACAATTTTTTTCACAATTAGAATTGTTCTGCAACTTGCTTTTGAAGTTTTTCCATGTAAGTACATGCATATATGGCTTCCCAGGTGGCACTAGTGGTAAAGAACCTGCCTGCCAATGCAAGGGACGTAAGGGATCTGTGTTCAGTCCCTGAGTTGGGAAGATTCGCCTGGAGGAGGGCATGGCAACCCACTCCAGTATTCTCACCTGGAGAATCCCATGGACAGAGGAGCCTGGTGGGCTGCAGTCCATGGGGTCTCAAAGAGTCTGACACCACTGAAGTGACTTAGCATGCATGCACATACATATATGGGGCTTCCCAGGTGACGCTAGTGGTAAAGAACCTGTCTGCCAATGCTTGAGATGTAAGAAACGCCAGTTCGATTCCTTGATCAGGAAGATCCCCTGGAGGAGGGCATGGTAACCCACTCCAGTATTCTTGCCTGGAGAATCCCATGGACAGAGGAGCCTGGTGGGCTTCTTGGGGTCCTAAAGAGTTGGACACAACTGAAGCAACTTAGCATGCATGCATATATATATATATATATATATATATATATATATATACCTCATTAAAAAAAATTAGCTGTAGAGAATTCCTTAGTATGAATGAATCATGTTATTTCCACGTATTCATTCATTCACTCAACAAATATTTTTTGAGCATCTAAGCACTGATCTAGGGATTGAGGATAAAGTAGTCCCTTATGGATGGATATTTAGATTGTTTCTAATACTTAGCTATTATTAACATTGATACAATGCATATGTTTATGCAGGCATCTCAATTCACATGAGAGAGTTTTTATTTGGCATTGATTCATAGAAGTGGAACATCTAGGTCAAAAGGCTCAATGGCATTTCTAATACTTGAATCTCAAGTTCAATTAGGATCGAGCTAACATTAAATTAAACATTAGGATAGGTAAATTTGTGATGAAATCAAAGATACTTAACAAATGTGGAAACCACCCAATAAAATGCTCTGTTGGAAGCTGTAGGATTGCCTCTACAATTTCCTTTTATTATGAGAGTGTGCATGCGTGTTCAGTTGCTTCAGTCATGTCCGACTCTTTGTGACTCTATGGACTGTAGCCCACCAGGCTTCTCTGTTGGAGTGGGTTGCCATAGCCTCCTCCAGGGGATCTTCCCAACCCAGGGCTTCCAGGCCCAATGCCAAACCCGCGTCTCCTGTTGTCTCCCTGCATTGTAGACAAATTCGTTTACCGCTGAGCCACTGGGAAAGCCTATTACAAGAGTGTAGTCATGCCCAAACCTTATTCATCTTCAAGGTCTAACTCAAACACCCCCTCCTACAGGAAGCCTTCAACACTCCTAATCACATGTGATCTTGTGATCTTCCTTTCCACCTCAAGTATGGTCCTTATCACATACTTCCTTGTATCATAAATACATTCTCCAAAAGACTTTTTTTTTCCCTAAAGAGAATGGACAGTGTATTTAATTCATCCAGCATCCTCTCTCAGTGCATAGTACAATGTTTAATGTTTGTGTAATTAAACAGAAGCCCTAAAGCAAGAGAGTGAAACCTACAGTCTTAAGAATAAGCGAGGAGCCTACATAATGACCAGATGGTGTTTGCATACCATCCGTGTGACATATGCTTTCCATGGCTCACAAGGCTCTGTAGAAATTGCCTACTTCTCTGATTCCATCTCCTACCACTCCATTTCCTTCTATGCTTCAACCACGCTGGCCTTTTTTGTCTTCTGTCTTTGAACACACCAAGTCTGCCCCCATCTCCATGCCTTTGTATCTGTCATTCCTTCTACCCGGAGTGCTCTACCTCTAGATCTCTACTGGGTGCTTCTTTTCCTTCAAGAATCTAACAGTTTTCACCTCCTCCAAGAGGACTTCCTTGACCATCTATTCTAAAGTAGGTCTTCATTTAGACAATGAACTTATGGTTGCTGGGGGGGGGGAGAGGGACAGTTAGGGAGTTCAGGATGGACAGGTATACACTGCTATATTTAAAATGGAGGCAGTTTGGGATGGACAGGTACACACTACTATATTTAAAATGGATAACCAACAAGGTCCTACTGTATAGCACAGGGAACTCTACTCAATGTTATGTTGCAGCCTGGATGGAAGGGGAGTTTGGGGGGAGAATGGATATCTGTATATGTATGGCTGAGTCCCTTCGCTAGTCACCCAAAGCTATCACAACACTGTTAACTGGCTATGTGAAAGTGAAAGTGTTAGTCGCTCAGTTGTGTCTAACTCTTTGTAACCCCATGGACTGTAGCCTGCCAGGCTCCTCTGTCCGCGAGATTCTCCAAACAAGAATACTGGAGTGGGTTGCCATTTCCTTCTCCAGAGGATCCTCCCAACCCAGGGATTGAACAGGGGTCTCTGGCATTGCAGGCAGATTCTTTACTGTCTGAGCCACCAGGAAAGCCCTAATCAGCTATACCCCAATACAAAATAAGAAGCTTAATAAAATAAAGTAGGTCTTCAACTCCAGTTACTCCCTATTCTATCATCTAAACTTAATCCTCCACATAGTATTTTTCACTTTCTGAAATTAACATGGTCATCTGCTAGCACTAGCAGGTAAGCTACACCAGAAGAAGGACCTTGCCTGTCTTGTTCAACCCTGTATACTTCTAGTGGCTACAACAGAGTCTGTAGTAGTAACAATGCTTTTGACAGAAAGAAACAGAATTTTCAACTAAAGGTTGCATAAACCATAAAGGTTTACTTTTCTCAGAGGTAGACAGTACTAGGTAAGGTTGATTCAACCGTTCAATGCTGTCTGGATTCTGGATCTGCTCCTCTTTGATGGTCTTGGACTTCCCTTGTGGTTGGAAAATGGCTGCCAAGAGCAGATGCATCGCCTGAAGACACCTCTCAGGGAAAAAGGGGTTGCAGAGGTCTCTCTGCACAGTTCTTTTTTAAAAATATCTTTTTTTTTCTCCTTTTAAAAAAGTGTGGGAGCTCTCCTCCCACACTTCTCTTTTATATTCCATTGGCCCAAACTAAATGGGAGCTAAGACCATTAATCTAGCAAAGGATAAATATTCAACCTTGAATATTCATTGGAAGGACTGAGGCTGAAGCTGAAGCTCCAATACTTTGGCCACCTGATGCAAAGAGCTGACTCATTAGAAAAGACCCTGATGCTGGGAAGGATTGAAGGCAGGAGAAAGGACGGCAGAACTTGAGATCATTGGATGGCATCAACTCAATGGACATGAGTTTGAGCAAACTCTGGGAGTTATCAAAGGACAGAGGAGCCTGACATGCTGGAGTCCATGGAGTGTCAAAGGGTCAGACACGACTTAGTGACTGAACAATGGCTACTGGTAAAGGAGAGAGAGGTTATCATGATTTTCTTTTTAACCAGTCATAATTCATCACCTAGAGCTGGGTCTGCATTTCTTAAGCTCCATGGCTCTGCTGATGCCAGAAACAAATCTGAGCTCCCTTAGCAAGGAAAAAGTGTTATGGCTGTTGTGGAGGTAACCAACAGTATGGAACACGCAGGTACTCATGGAACAGAGGCGTGAATTCAGACTGATCTACCAACAGTCAGTGATTAACAAATTTTGTACACACATGCACTATGCAAAGCCAAGATCGGTGATAAAAGGCTTTTACCTGTACAGGACTTCCAGGTCCCAAACACTCTGGAACCTTTGTCTATGCTTTATTGGGACTAATGTGATGGCTGCTGAAATAGACATGCTGCTAAGAGATCTGGCCTTCCCTAGATTCACAGAGGCCATCAACCATGCATGCCCTATTTGTAGGTGTGACTGCTTGGTCTTTGAAGATGGGAAAAGTGGGGAACGTGCCCTTATGGCAGGGGTAGGATCCACTTAGAGGGGCTGCATGGCTCCACAGAAATTACTGGTCATTTTTAAACTCTCAACACATTAAGTAAGCAGACAAAATTGCTGCATTTAGCAGAACCTCACTTTGCACTTGAGGAGGCTTTACAGGGTCACAAGTACTTCAAGACTCACATCCTTATTTCTGTCTTGTTGTTCAGTCACTAAGTTGTGTCTGTCTCTTTGTGGACCCCATGGACTGCAGCATGTCAGGCTCCTTCGTCCTTCACTGTCTTCCGGAATTTGCTCAAATTCATGTCCATTAATTTGGTGATGCCATCTAGCCATCTCATCCTCTGCCACTCCCTTTTCCTCTTGCCCTAAATCTTTCCCAGCATCAGGTGACTCTTTGCAATGAGAAATGAGTTGACTCTTCACATCAGGTGGCTGAAGTATTGGAGCTTCAGCTTCAGTCCTTCCAATGAATATTCAGGGTTGACTTCCTTTAGGATTGACTGGCTTAATCTCCTTGCTGTCCAAGGGACTGTGGAGAGTCTTCTCCAGCACCACAATTGGAAACATCAATTCTTCAGCGCTCAGCCTTCTTTATGGTCTAACTCTCACATCTGTACATGACTACTGGAAAAACCATAGCTTTGACTATACCGACCTTTGTTGGCAAAGTGATACGATGTCTAGTTTTGTCAAAGCTTTTTTTCCAAGGAGCAAGTATCTTTTAATTTCTTGGCTGCAGTCACCATCTGAAGTGATTTTGGAGCCCAAGAAATTAAAATCTGTCACTGCTTCTACTTTTTTCCCTTTTATTTGCCATGAAGTGATGGGACCGGATACCATGATCTTAATTTTTTTAATGTTGAGATTTAAGCCATCTTTTCCACTCTCCTCTTTCACCCTCATCAAGAGGCTCTTTAGTTTCTCTTCCCTTTCTGCCATTAGAGTGGCAGTGCCATCTACATCTGCAGTTGTTGGTATTTCTCCCTGCAATCTTGATTCCAGCTTGTGATTTATTTCTGTCTAAGCATCTTCATTTTATATCTCAGTTCAGAATATGTTCTTTGATTCTTAGGAAACAATTTCTTGGAAGGTGAAGAGGATAAGGAAAGGAGTGGGAAATAGGTGATAGGAGGGTGTGTAAACGCTTCTAGAAGATCAGTAAATCCTCTGGACTCCAGGTAATTGCCTTCCCAATACCACCCTCCTACCCGCGCCCCCCCCCAACCCCGCCACGGCTCCCAGCGCCCCTGCCCACAGCAGTCTCTGCCCAACGAGACAACCTGCCACAGGTGCAGGCCCCCACCACCCAGCTGTTCCCTGCCCTGCCCCCCCCCCCCCCCCCCACGTGGGGGGGGGCGGTGGGTAAGAAAACGGTGTGGGAAGGAGGTGACCCAGGCATATCGCTCCGGCCGGAAAACCATTCTCGCTCCTTCGACCTCTGACATCGGCGCGACCCCTCCTGGGCGAAGCACACAATAGATGGCCGCTCCACGTCGTTCCCCAGCCCCTCTGGCGCCCCTGCCCTGGGGGCTTGAGGGGAGAGCGGAGGCTAGAGTTCCCCAGCCCTCCAGCGGGCACTGCAGCCTAACGGGCGGGAAAGGAGCGCTGGAGTAGAGCGTGCTGCACTCTTGGCGACTTTCCGTGTCCCCCCGCCCCCGCCACCCCCCAAATACACACGAAAAATGAAGCAGCCAGATCTCCTCTCCCGGATGCGGCTGCACCAGCAACATCAGCTGCGGGCGGAGCCCGAGCGGTTGCCACTTCCCCCCTCTTCCCTCGTGACCCTGGGCCCCCCTCCCGCGCTCCCTCCCTCTCCGCACACCCTTCCCCGCCAGACACACCCTCCTCCTCCGGCAGCTCGCGCGGAGCTCCGGCTCTCTAGGGGAGGGAGCGGCCGCTGCCGTGGGGCAGGACTGCGAGCGAGCGAAGGAGGGCGGGGCCGCGGGGGGCGGGAGGAGGAGCCGCAGGAGCCGCGCCGCCGCCGAGCTGCGATGTGGCCGGCCAGCCGGCGTGTAAACACGGGGAGCAGCCGCGGCCGCCCCGGCCCCGGGCACTGAGCACGCCCGCCGAGACCTGCCCGCCGCTGCCATGGCCGAAGTGCGCAAATTCACCAAGCGGCTCAGCAAGCCTGGCACGGCGGCCGAGCTCCGGCAGAGCGTGTCGGAGGCCGTGCGGAGCTCGGTGGTGCTGGTGAGTGACCGAGGGGTCCCCAGGGACACGCTCCAGGAGAGGACGATCGGGCGGCTTCCCGCGCGCGCGCGTGGCCGGGACGGGGACGGCGCAGCCTGTGGCCGCCCGGTGCGCTTCGCGCTTTTTTCTCCGCTTTAGTAAGTTTTTGCCGCGGCCACCCCTCGCTGGGGGTCCGAGTCCCAGGCGCCCTCTGACAGCGCCGCGGCTGCCCGGCTGCCCCGCACGGCGGAGGAGGCGTGCGCCCGGCTGGACGCCGACGGGCCATCGGGGGCTCGGAACCGGGGCCCAGGAGCGGAGCGTGAGCTGGAGAGCGGACTCCGCTCCCCGAGACCCGGCACAAAGAGCCTGAGACCCGGGCGCGGCGAGATCCCGATTCCCTCCTGGCTGCACCTGAGGCAGCCTAGGCGGAAGGATGTGATGAGCGTTTTGCACACACACGCACGCGCGCGCGCGCACACGCACATACATACACTCACACACCGTGTACACAAAAAAAGAACCCCACCCAAAAAGCCCCGGGCGCCCAAGCTCCGGCGGGCGGTGAGAACAGAGGAAGCGCAGCGACTTCCTCCTGCTACTGGGGAGAGGGTGGTGATGGGTGTAGAAGGGGTGCTGCTGGCGCTGGCGCTCAGAAGGGAGCGGACTGGAGACAACGGGGTTCCTGGGCGAGTGGGCGCGGGCTCGGCAGCCGCAGGGCCAGGGTGTACCCTGGGACCCGGGAGCGCTCCAGAGGCGAGGAGATGGGCCCATGGGGTTTTAGGAGAAGATGGTGTGCGCTAGTCCGGGGATGGAGGACCTAGCTTCAGAGCCCCACCGCTCAGGGCTGGGGGATGGGGATTGGAAAGCGCGCTGACCCCTTGGGAACCCTTCCGTTGTACCCTTGGGTTGTCAGACTCGGGAGCTCAGCGGACGGGTACTAACGGGCTTCTGTTTTCAAAACGCTTGTTGCCAATTTCCTGGACCAGCGATCAAAACCTAAATAAGCAATCAGACTGGTTAATTACTGTTTGTTTTGTTGCTTTGGTTGGTTGGTTGTTCGTTTTCGTCTCTCTCTAGTCCCTCTACCTTACACCAAGTTATCTGCTGTGTTTAAATTTCACCATTTAAGAGTGAGCTCTTTTTGTTAAAACAACTTATCATCGGAAGGAAACTTCACAGCCTTTCCTTGTAATTTTTCTGTTGATCTTGTAGTATCTGTGATAAAACCAACATAAAAGGAAGGCCAAAAAAAAAAAAAAAAAGGAGGCCAGGGACCTGATCCCAACTGTGGAGAAAGTTGACATTAGTGGGAGTTCTGGAGGAGGATCAAAGGCAAAATATGTACCTTTGAGATAAAGATCTGATCCCTAATAGCTACAACTGTGCAAAGCCAAGTGACTTTAAAGAAATCTCTCTATCCTGGCTGGAATCTTGAAAGTTTAATCCTGCTGTTTAGCAGAGCTAAAAACCCAGACCTTTAATGTTGTTTTAATGGACTTGGCTTATTGTGTGTCTCACTGATTGTAGAATGAGGTCCTGTTGGGCTCAGATTGGAACCTCGATTGTCAGCACAGCCCCTTAAGATTGGAAGGCAAGCTGTGTGTAGGGAATTTATACCAGGGCTCTCTCTTATCTTGGGTGATTGTTAACAAGTGATTCAATCTCCCTAGCACAGGAAACCCTTTTCTAAATTCAGGAAGAAAGAAAAATCTCACTTAAGCAGGGGTGGCTGGCCCTCTACCACACCCTGTGAAGTGGACAGATGGTCTCAAGAGAATAAATGGGCCTCAGCAAACCTCCACTGGGATTTGACCAGCATTTGACCTGCCACCCTCAGCAACGTAAAGTTAACATTAGCATTCTTGCCCAGGTTTTCGGGTTTGAAAAAGAATTTGGGGTAACACAGGTACCTTCCTAGCCACTGACTCTTTGGCAAAGCTCAAAAAGCTGTTAGCGGGAGGAGACTCCAATGAGAGATGCTGCCAACCTAGCTTACTTGGGACCAAGGCCACAGACTTTAACAGGCAAGGCACAGAAATATTTATTTACTACTTTGGTATGTAGTCCACACTGAAATTTTGCGAGTTGGGGAGAACTGATTCTAGGAATCTAAACCTGTATCTGTTGAGTCCTTACTGTGTGCAAGACACAATTCTAGATGCCTTAAAATGATGAGTGAATGTGGATGACTTTATTTTCATTTGTTTCATTAGTTCCAGCCTGGATTGGGTATACATATGTGTTTGTCAGGAGGATGCCCAGATTATATACATAAGTCAATTATAGATTATTCATAGCACATTAGTGAATGCTGTTTTAAAGTGGCTCAGTCAATTAAGAAATGAGGAAACGATCGTAAAGGAGTATACTCTCCTAAATGGCTCTCTTTCTTGGCCCCTGCTTTCCTGACACCAAGAGCTCATTAAGCAAAGCCACGCGTGACTGGAGAGTGAGTAGACCATGCACATTGCAGCTGCTGACAAAACGTCTGATTCTTTTCTGATTTAAGACCCAAAATGTTTATTTGTGACTGCTGAGGTGGGATTTATACTTGCTGCTGTAAACCCACAACACTCAAGTTAGGGCTTCAACATGGAGTCACATTCATCAGATTCCAATATGGAGTCATTCCTGCTGCAGATCAAGCTTTCTTGTGGTATATCTTTTACTAGAAGTTGGAAAACCCACCAAGCTGAACAAATATACAGAATTTCCTGTTTAGGTGGTTTGTTAAAAAAAAACAAACAGTTATACCCTTTTTGGCATATTGCTAACATCATTCAGTTTTGTTCACTGAAAAATTCAGAAGGCCTGGGCTATATATAGCATGTAGTTGTGTATTCAGACCTTCATCCAGTTATCAGTACTTCCTCGAATCTATCAACTACGTAATGAAGCAGAGAAAGAAAGACCATTTTGTGGCTGCATTTTCCTGTAAGTTTGGCATTATTATGAAGGATACTTTTAACCCAAGCAAAGGGATAATTACAGAATTAACCACTGGCAGAGGTTTCTCAAGAAAGACTTGGGGAGGAATATTATAACCTGAGAGTGTATGTGATTAACTGAGAAGTGTTTACATATATACACACATTTTAGAATGCAGAGTTTTAACGCTGTTTTTGTTAGAATTCAGGATGGAGCTGTTTGTTCCTATGGGGAGACAAAGCCATTTGATAAACCTTTTGTATTCTGGCTGCCCTTGGGAGGAGTCCCTGTGTCAGCCTGGGAAAGTCGCCTAGTAGGTGTTTCAAAACTGCTTGCTGCTGCTGAATATACCCTTAATTCCTTGTGCGCCAAAGGATCAGGAAAGAGTTGCTAGATATTATGGGTTGTAGCCCCTTGAGGCAGGGCAACGCATGCATGGTCCCCAGGCTGGCCCCATTGCACACGAGGCAAGTAGAGAAAAGCTCTACACACAAACACACACACACACTCACCCCTAGGACACACACACACACACACACACACACCCACCCACCCAGAAGTGTTCCTTAGGTTCGCATTTAGGGAAGGCCTGAAAATGAATCAGCTCCCTTGCTCCCTCTTCCCAGGGGAATTTGTGGAATATACTTAATTGAGTACAAAATAATAAAGCCAGTTGCAATGGATTTTGACCGCCTGCAATGCAGGAGACCTGGATTCGATCCCTGGGTTGGAAAGACCCCCTGGAGAAGGAAATGGCAGTTCACACTACTATTCTTACCTGGAAAATCCCATGGACAGAGAAGCATAGCCCTATGGCAGGTCACAAAGAGTCAGACACGACTGAGCGACTAACACACACACACACACACACAGACACACACACAGACACACACACACACAGACA
>NW_024070207.1:24093507-24107098 GCF_014754425.2 Oryx dammah
ACACACACACACACAGACACACACACAGACACACACACACACAGACACACACACACACAGACACACACACACACACACTCTCTAGTTCAAAGACTTATCTGGGCTCTTGATGAAATAGTCTCGCTGCTCCTGTTGGCTTTTCCAGGTTTGGAAAAGGAAGGATCTATCTGCAAGCGCAGTGCAGAGGTTACATAGAAGCACCAAATAGTAGTTGTTTCTTAAGCTGAATGTGTTAAACAAATTTAAATAACAAACTTTTAAATAATATTTCACTTATCCATATTTTAAGAACATTTCTTGACATCAGTAATATAAGTCTACGTAATCATGTTTAATGACTGCCAAAAATTGCACTGTGGGTGGATTATAGCTAATCATCCTTTATTGTTTGATACCTTGAGAAGCTATAATTGTGTGGCATTCTGAACACAAGCTCTCCTGGACAGTAGCTACTGGCCATCTGTGGCTATTTACATTTTCATTTAAATTAATTAAAAAATTAAAATTAAGTAAAAATCAGCTCCTAAACTGTACTTGCCACAGTTCAGGTGCTCAATAGCCACATGTGTCTAGTAATTGGCAAGTAGGACAGCACAGAGAGCAAATTTCCATCACTGCAAAAAGTTATTTTGGACAGTGCAGGTATAAACATGGATTTGAATGAGCATCTTTGAGCAGGTACTTTCAAACTTGCTAGATTGATCCTCTTGGATAAATTTGTAGCATCGGAATTGCTTGCTCCAACATTAGATACATATTTAGCATTAAAAGTTCCCCTTAAACCTGCTGTTAAATTGCGCTGCAGAATGTTATTACCATTTACTGTTTCATCACCATAATGTGTGTGTGTTCCTCCCCCCACCCCGCATACCAGCACTGGCAATTAATATTTTTTAACCTTTGCAATCCGATAGGTGATCAATGGCATAACACTCTTCTAATTTGCATTCATTTCATTAGTCTTGAAGTGGAACAGATTTGCATGTGTGATTAGCTATTTGTATTTCTTCTTTTGAGGATTCGAGTGAACCTTCTTACAGACTTATTTCCTGGTTTGTAATCCTTGCACTAACGGTCTCTAGCCCTAAGATTCGGTTTTGATAAGTCTGGGGTGGGGCCAGGCATGTGTATTTTTAAAAACAACCCAAGGTGATTTTGATGTGCACAGAAACACAGATCTAGGCCACTTGCCTACTCAAGGCAGGAACGTCCCCTGTACCACCCCTGACAAACGGTTTCTAGCTTCTCCTTAGCCACTCTCCACCTATGAGAGGGCTGGGTAAAAATGTTGTGCTGAAATGTGTTCTCTGTAAGTTCCATTGCTAGGCTAGGCCCAGCTCTGCTGTTTGGAGCTGCACAGAATATGTTTGCTTCCTCTTTCACATGACAACCCTTCAAATATTTGGAGACTGCCACCATGGCATTTTAAAATTCTCTCTTCCCAAAGCCAAACAGCCTTCATTTTGTTCCTTCCTCACATGATTTGGTTTCAAGATGCTTTACCATCACATTCGTCTGTTTGGGCTCCTTTCCAAGGTTTCAGTGTCCTCCTTAAAATATGGAAGGCAGAGCCCAGGTTCAAGAGTCAGACCTGGGCTTGAATCTGCCCTCTGTCACCAGCTTGCATTGTGAAGTGAGACAAGTAACCAGATCTTGTTGTCCTCATCTGTGAAATGGGGGTAGATAGTTGTCCCAACCTTGTGGAGTTCTTGTGGGGTCAAAGAAGGTAATATTTGGAAAGTGTCTGATGTATAAGTGATTCATAAAGGTAAGTCCCTGACTTTTTGGCTCATATCCAATATGGGTATGAAATACTGTTACTAGATTTCTCTATAACAAAAACTGTATTCTGGAAGGGTCTAATACAGATTACAATAAAGAAGGGAGCAGTATTTCATACCCCATTTTGGATATGAGCCAAGAATTCAGGGACTTGGCCACAGATACACTGGAAACAATATGGAGGATGGGACCTGTTGCTGGGTATCTGGAGGCCAGGTAACTAGTTAAAATGTAGCTCTATGGCTCTGAAGAGGGACAACAAAGGCATAACTGAGGCAGTGACAGTGGAGATAAGGCAGAAGAGGAGTGATAAAATCAACAGGATTTAGTGGTGTCTTGAAGGGGGGTCGGAGAGGGGAAAGGAAGAAGTGGGAGGAAGAGAAAGCGGAGGCGGGGGGAGGTGGCGCGGGGGGGAGGTGGCGGGGGAGGGGGGGGGGCGGGAGGTGGAGTCAAGATGGCTGAGGTTTGTCCACCCGGGTGACCTGGAGGATCAGTGTGTTCCATGAGAGTGGAAGGGAGAGGGTGTGTAGTGTTGTGTTTTGGCAAAAGACTGGGGTTGTTGAGGGCCCAGAAGAGTGTCCCAGATGGGATTAGGAAGGGGAGGAAGAGCCAGGATTGAGCAGCTGGTGAGGTGAGATTGTAGGAGAGATTAGCTGATTGAAGAAGTTTGCACCTTTGGGGGTGATTAGGGAAGTGGGAGGCTGGGCAGCGATAGTGGCCTCTCCAGACTTCATGGGAAGTTAGGTCACCCCCTGGGCAGCCTCCTCTCCAAGAGCTCAACCTGACTAGCCTCTTTCCCCCAAAGAGGCTGGAGAGCACGTTTCCTGCCCTGGAGGGACTCTCAGGCCCGGAAGGGAGATGAGATGTATGCAAATGACTGAAATAGAGAAGATGGTGGTGTGGCTTCTCTCTTCAGCTAGTTACATCACTTCTGCCCAGGGCCCTGTGAGGATCTTTTTTTTGTGATCCTTAAGGGTTTTTCAAGAGTTTGATCCTTCCGGGCTCAACAGTGTTGGTGTTGAATGAGCCTCTGCTAATTAAGTGTTCTTCTTGGCATTGCCCACATTTACTGAACTACAGAAGCCTTTAAAAAAAAAAAAAAGAATGGAGAAAGTAAATGGCAGTTGTCTGACACTGAGAAATCCGTTTATAGTTTACCTGCGTCACTCATCTTGCCATTCCTTGACTTGACCTTTGTGAGCTGCAGAAGTCCTTGCTATCTTCCTAGACTCCCAGCGCTCCACCCTGGGAGCCCCCGTTGCTTGTTTGTTGGAATTCCATTCAGAGGTGTCTTCACCTCTCTGCTTTTGCTTTCTTCTGACACATAAAATCATAAGTATGTTGAAAAGTTATTAGTGTTTTTTTTTTTGTCGTTTTCTTTTTTCTTTCTGAAACACAGAAGGGAAGGCCAGAAACCACAGGCGGGAGAAAGCGCAAGAGCGGTTTCCCCTTTTCTGTAAATCCTAACGGTCATTTGATGATACATCTCTGTTTGGGATTTAGATCTCTTGGTTTCCTTCAGCTTTTGTCAGACTGCAGCGGGGTTCATGGTAACGTTGGCCTATCGCTTATATCAGCTCAGAGCCAGATGCCTTTCCAACTCTTGCAGGGCCGCACCCTGCAGGCTCCCAGAGCAGTAACTGGGGCAAAGGGACAGTTTCATTCAGCTCTGTTGCCTGTGACGCGTGTTTAGTAGGGCAGAGTAGGCTCTGAAAGCTCACGGCCTGGGTTCAAAGTCCAGCTCAGTGGCTTATTAGCTGGGTGATCTTGGGCCAGTTTTTTAATCTTCTGGGCCTCGAGAACCCTCTTATGGGTTTGTTGAAAGGCTTCAGCGAGTTGCATGTGAAGCACCGGGGGCCAGGGCTTGGCACATGGAGGGCACTGAATGCCTGTTGGCCTGCATTATTTTTCCTGGGCTTGATGGTGCGCAGGAGGTCTTTTGTGTATGTGTAACAAGTTAACAGACAACAGTAAATGGGTAGAAGGGAAGCAGGTACCCTTGCCTTAAAAAAAAATATTTATTCATTTGTTTTTGGCTATGCTGGGTCTTCATCGCTTCGTGCGCTTTTCTCTAGTTGCAGCGAATGGGGGCTACTCTCTGGTTGTGGTGCTCGGGCTTCTCTTTGTGGTGGCTTCTCTTGTGAAGCATGAGCTCCAGACACACAGGCTTCAGTAGTTGTGGCACTTGGGCTTAGTTGCTCCATGGCATGTGGGATCTTCCCAGACCAGGGATCAAACCCCCACCTCCTGCACTGGCAGGTGGATTTGCAGGTAGATTCCAACTGAGCCACCAGGGAAGCCCTGTTGTTGTTCAGTTGCTCATTCGTATCTGACTCTTTGCGACCTATGAACTGCAGTAAACCAGGCTTCCCTGTCCATCACCAACTCCTGGAGCTTACTCAAATGCATGTCCATCGAGTTGGTGATGCCATCCAACCATCTCATTCTCTGTTGCCCCCTTCTCCTCCAGCCTTCACTCTTTCCCAGCATCAGGGTCTTTTCCATGAGTCATCAGGGTCTTTTTCCTTCTCATTAGGTGGTCAAAGTATTGGAGCTTTAACTTCGGCATCAGTCCTCCCAATGAATATATAGGGTTGATTTCCTTTAGGATTAACTGGTTTGATCTCTTTGCAGTCCAAGGGACTCTCAAGAATCTTCTCCAGCACCACAGTTTGAAAAAATCAATTCTTTGGTGCTCAGCCTTCTTTATCATCCAACTCTCACATCCATACATGACTACTGGAAAAACCATTGCTTTGACTATACAGACTTTTCTCAGCAAGGTGATGTCTCTGCTTTTTAATATGTTGTCTAGGTTTGTCATAGCTTGAAGGTTAGGAATCCCTACTCTCGCTTTTTTATTTCCTTGCTCCAGATAATGCCCCAGAGGGTGAGCTACATACATTGCTGAGCTAAGAATCATTCCCTTTTGGCAGAATAATGTGGCTGCCCCTGAGGTCCTGGGGGACCGCCATTCTCAGGTGGACTGGGTCATATCAGAGAGCCCAGTGGATGTGAGGTAGGACTCTGGGTTTTTGGCAGTTCCTGCTTTCAGACTAGCCAGATGAATGAGTGGGAAGGCTAGTTGTCTAGTGGGGAGGAACATCCCATTCCATGTCTGGGGAAGGTTCTCTGGTCTGGGGAACTTAGGACTGGCTCTTTATTAAGGTTCCTGCAAAAGCGTGGCTAGAAGAGCATTGGGCTCTGTATGGAAGACTAGAACTTCAACACCCCTTCCTTTCCCTCTCAAAATTTTGTTAACCTTCATTTCATGCACTCATCCTTACTTCAAAAATAATCAAATGAATATTGACATTCAAATGCTTTTTTAAAGGCAAAACCAATACAGAATTGTAAAGTAAAATAAAAAATAAATTAAAAAAAAAGATGTATTGTGGAAACATGTAATTTTAGTGGGCACATTTCAAGCTTAAAGGTCTCCTAAGAAATTAATGTCCTTTTCTGCCCAGTTATCTTGGTTTTTCAATAGCAGGGTAAGTTCTATTACGAATGGTGTGGACAGGTTTCCAGTGTGGTTGATACGGTAGAAAATATGCCAATTGTTCCAGGGATGTGAGGTTTGCCTATTGTCTATGCAGAGCCTCGCACAATCATGCCAAAATTTGCTATTAATGATTTCCTGCCATTCTTTGCCACCTTATTTTTATTGCCCATTGAGTTTATTGTTGACAGGAAGTTATATTTTGGCCTTTTTCAACAGCTTATGTCAGATTGTGTTATGTTTCAAGCTGCAGAGAAATGTTTGAAGGTATTCTGATACTTCAGTTTTTCCCCCCTGTTGCTTTCCCTAGTGACTTAAAGATTGGACTGAGTGAGATTTAACTAAGAAGTCAAGTGTTCTTCTAAGCCTCTGAGACCAGAACATCTTTATTTGAAGTGCTTCGTTGAAGTGGGTCAGGAGGCTGGGGAATGCCTTTGTACGAAATGATGGTTGGACAACGAAAAGACCTTGTATTTTTATAGCCCTGATCTTAGGAAGAGTTAAAAAAAAAAAAACTGCAGCTATGTCTCTGACCTCCCTCGCATGTTCTTCCAGGTCACTATGAAATGTGTACTGCATTGTCATCACCTCTCTCCCATCAGAAGGGAACAGAGGCATGGTTTCAAGTGAGGCAGGCTGTAGGCCACCCATGTTTGCTAAATGACAGAAGAGGTAATGAACTCCAGGTGTCTCAATTTCTTTGGCATAATCAGGTAAAGAAGCACTAGCTCCTGGGCCAGATTCCACAGTGGATTGGGTGGAGGAATCTCTTAGTGTGGTTAGGGTTCTCCTCCTATTGGGAAACAGTGTTTATTTCTGAACAAGCTTAGGTCTCTTTTATGGGAAAGTAGAAGGTGAGGACAGAGGAAAAAAAGAGGGGTGATGTTGTTATTGAGCAATGCAGGCAAGATCAGTATAGATTTTTCCTTGCTAAAGTCAGCCAAAGGATTTTGAGAACTGTTTGCCATTGGCCGTTCTTCCTTTCTTTGCTATTTGAATAATGATATGGGGGAAAAAATATCTCCAGGACACTGGTTCAGCTGAGGTACATGGGATCATTTTCAGGGAACTGTTTTTTATGTTTTTTTTTTTCTTTCAAGCAGGTTAGTGCTGTCCAAAAATAACAACATATATATTTCTCTCCATGCCTTTTATATGAGCAGTTTAGTTTTTCCACTTGTCAAACTGCCAGCTTTACGCCTTTACAGGACCTGTTGTCAATGTTCATGGCGTGAGTAGAAGAGTGTTGTTGGCAAAACCAGTTTATTTTCATAGGTTAACAAGTTCTGAAGGCTTCGGTCCATTAAATGATTTCCTAGAGACCTGAAGGAGGGAATACCACCTTCTAAGTTGCTTAACTTTCCACCCAGAAAGAACTGAAATCCAGGAGGGCTCTCCATCAACTGTTGCAAACACTGAACCAAATAGTTATTGGAAAGCTCATAGGCGCCACAGTTCTCTTTTGCCAGCAGAGTGTTTAGCTCATGCTCTAGTGCTTGTGCCGCAAAGAAGGTACTCCCTGCTAACCTGACCCTGGGGGAGAATCACTCCCCCACTGCTGGTGATCCACGTGACTGCTTACAGAGGAGCTCTGCCTGTCTTCCCCTTCCAAACAAAATGAAACAGTCTGGCTGAATTCTCACTGGGGAAGTCAGAGGAGAATTCTGCAGGGCTTTCTCACTTCAGTTCTGTGATTGATGCCCAGCTCCCTCGCCCTGCTGCTTCTGCATGGAGCGGGAGCTACTTGGATGTCCACTCCCAGCCTGGCATCACCCCAGGTGCAGAGCCCTAAGCAGGGGACATTGGAAAACTCATTGTATTCGAAGCTTGGGGGCTGGGCCTTAGGTCGTCTAGGCTGTTGGTTCTGCCTTGTCAAATCCACTGCTGGTCCCTGGGTTTGATCTTCTTTCTTGTCCCCAGGGGTTGCTGTCCCTGTGTCTTGGGCTTGACCCTGTATCTAACCCTCTGACTTGGTTTGCCAGTCAAGTGCCCAGTTCCTCTAGGAGGGTTCTCATCTTGTTGCTGATCCTGAGGAGGACTGCCCTACCCTCACAGTGACTGCACAATAGCTTGAGCTTAGCAGAGGGTCTGCTTAGAGAACTCAGAAGAGGCAGAGCACTTCCATGAGGAGATCTAGTGGTGGCCCCTAGAACACATTGCCACAAACTTAGTGTCTAAAGCAGCACAGTTTATTAAACTCACAGTTCTGGAGGTTGGAAGTCTGAAACAGGTTTCACTGGGCTAATGCCAAGGTGTCTGTAAGTCCTCACTCCCTCCCAGAGGCTCTAAGAGGGGGAGCTCTTACGGTGCCTTTTCTAGTTTCTGGAGGCTGCCTACATTCCTTGACTCATAGCCCCTTCCTCTGTCTTCATGCCAGCAATGTCAGGTCAGGTCTTTCTCACATCATGTCATACTGACGCTGCTTCTGTCATCACGTCTCCTTCACTGATTCTCCCTCTCCTGCCTTCCTCCCTCCCTCACTTAGAAAGACTCATGGTTACATTGGTCCCACCAGGATAACCAGTGAGGGTAATCTCCCCATCTCAGAGTTCTTAATTTCATCACATCTGCAGAATCCCTTTGCCATGTAATATCACATAGTCACAAGTTCCAGTAAATAAGAAGGGGGCATCTGCCTAGGGGCATCTCCTCAGGCATTGCTGGAAGTTGAGGAATGGTGATCTTATGGTGGAGGAGGAACACCATAGGGTCTGGAGGAGGGTCTGAGAGACTGGCACACTGTGAACCAGGTGCAGAAATCTTCACAGAATTAGAATGAGAAAGCACAATCCCTTCTGAGAATTTTGGCCAGAAGAAAGCAATATAGGTTTGCAGTCTGCAATTTCAGTTTGGATGTTTTCTTACATTCTTCATAATTAAAAAAAAAATTTCCCACACAAAAGTCTCTTAGTCTGGAGTTCTTGTAAGTGGGCACTGCTTTCAGACTTGAGGTGTTTCAAGATACAAGCTGGCCAGACACTTAGCAGGCACTTGGCCAGTTCAGGCCTATGGAATTTTCCACCCTCAGCTAAAGCGTAAAGAGGTAAGGGTGTATGTGTGTGTGTGTGTGTGTGTGTGTTTAAAAGAGAAAAGGATGGTTTCACATCACAGAGAATAACTCTTTCACTGACAAGCCCAAGGCACCTGTCATTTGTCCTGTGGAGAGGCACTTCATCCATCCTGATGGTCAAGTTAGACTGGCCATGGCCCTCCTGCATATTCAAGGTAATTGATGGACTCTTTCCCAGAAATGGGTTTCTAAAACACATGATTAGAGAAGCAGAGAGAAGGACTGGAAAATCTCTCTGATTCCTTCTGGCTTCATGATGGTTTCAGTTGAGAGAGAAATTGAAACTTCCTCTCTCATTCACCGAGTCCAGTCACTGCCATCTTAGACACACCACAAAAGCTTCCTGGCTGATCACATTTTCACCAGCCCTCCAAACACTGGCTATAACAATATCCATGATGAGCTGATGGCAGAGAGCCCGACTGCCCTGAAGAAGCACTCTATCATCGATGTGGATTGAATTTTCTATTTTTATATCAGTTCTAATTGGTCATGGCTATATTTCTCTGAGGGCTGGCCTATCTTTTTCCAGGCCCTTGAATAACTGGTTAAAATGTACTAAAAAAATTATGTAAATCTGGGGGTTGGCAAGATTTTGATTAAAAATCTTATAGACAAAATATACATTTACCATCTTGCCTTTCTCTCCTATTTTTCCTTTCCTTTCTGCTTAATAGGAAAACTGTTCCAATTCTCCTTATAAGCCATCTCCATAAAAAAATTCAGATGTTTTCAGTGGAATTATCATAAAAATTTTTTCCTAATGTATTTATATACTGCTTATCTCTAGAATGTGAAAGGGTATTAACTGTAATCCTATTTAAATATTTAGAAATGGATGTTCATTTTCATGTTACAGGCTCTTGCCCTTCAACCTGGCTTATTTTATTGCAGTTAATTTCGCATTATTTTACTGACTTACTCCTTTCTAGTTTGGGTTTTTTTTTTTTTCTTTTTTACTGGCCCTCATCTGAATTATGGCTTATGGGCAGTAGGCATTAGATCAGTTAGCTTCATGACAGAGTTGATGCCTCAGGACTCTGGAACATCTGGGAGTGTGGCATATACCAGAAGCAACTACAGAGCAAATGTGTTGTTTGTGAGTGAGTGAAAGAAGAGAGAGAGAGAGAGAGAGAGAGAGAGAGAGAGGCAAGCTGAGCTGTGAGAGATAGCAAGCTGCCTGAGCTGAAGGAAAAGATAGATACTTTGCTTCGGGTCATGCTAAAATCCCAAGGGAAATGCTTCTATAACTGTTGCTTGACTTGAAGAGAAGCAGAGAATCTATTTCCACTGATTTCTTTCTAATGGATTAAATCTACTTAGAGCAAAGTTGGGGGTGGGATGGGGGAAGGGAGACAAATATTTAATCTGAAGAAACTAAAGGATAAAAATAAGACGGAAGGAAGGGGTTTTTTTCCCCCCCTCATTATAGTAGACCAGGAGTCCAGAGATTAAAATATTAACTATTTAATGAGGGTAGCCAGTATATCTTTAGATTCAGACAGGAAGAAATCCACCCCTGTAGAAACCATACTAGGCAAATGGGACAGTTGTGGGTGGGACCAGAGCAGGGGTGAATAGACCTTCAGGAGATGATAGCAGTGCACCCTGTCAGCTCGCATAATTCAAGACCTCGAATTAATTAGTGAAAGAGTGTGCAGGACACTTGTGTGCAGTTCTCTGCTGTATATGATCGTTGGGACCCAGTTCTCCAACTCGAGGGTTCAAGACTTGAAACCTGCAAAGGCCAGATTTCTTTTGGGAGTCAAAAGTTGGCTGGCTCTCACTTCCTCCATCTTCCTGTAGAAGAATGGCCACAGTTCACAACAATCCAGACCCATATTTCTCAAGGCAGCAAACTCTGCTAGACAGGAATGTCATGGAGGCTGCCACTGAAGCCTTGAGACTTGCTCTGAGCTCAGCGCCCACTGGAGCTGGATTCCTTTGGCTGACTTCGTGCTCTCCCTATCAGATTTCCTTTTTTTCTACCTTCAACTGTCCCCTGACTGTTCTCCCCTCATTTTGATTTTCCTCAGTTGCTGTTCCCAGCGGCGCTCACCTCTCTGTACTGCAACCTTCCAGAAAAAGCTTCTGTAGATCTGGATCTCTGGCTCCAGTTGCACCACAACTTTCCCATCTCCAGCCCCGTGCTCTGGAAACTTCTTTCCACTGTGGGCACTTTCTTACTCGCCCTTTTCATCTTTTTCTCACCTCTTCCTTCCCTCTCCTCCATGTTTGGCCATAAAGTGTTCTCCATGGGACAAGGCCATCGCTGTGTTTATTTTTTTTAACCTTTTCTTTAGCCAAGGATGGAAAATTCCAAAGGCCTGAGCTAGTGATGGCTGGGTTTCTTTTCTGGAAATTCAATGGCCTGGATGCTAAGGGAATGTTGTGGAGCTACACATCTGGCAAGGTTGTCCTCTAAAATGTCCTGGCTTTGGATTTAGTTCCAACTAAAAGAAGCAGAGGTTCTGTCTGCGGAATTATGGAATAAGAATGAAGAGTTTAAGAAATGATATAATTACAAGTCCAGAGCCCAGTTTACGTCACTTTGTGTTTTTTTTTTTTTTTGAGTTTTTTTTTTTTTTTTGTCTGTATTTCATTGGGAAAGAGTGGCCTTTGGCTTAGCAGGCGTTTCAAAAGTGAAACCTTCCACATGAGACACAAATGAAGTTCCTGCAGTTCAATTTAATGGAGGATTTTGCTTTCTTCGGGTGATGAGTTGGCAGAGGCCATACACATTTCATAGCAACAGGGGTTATTGCAGAGTGTCTCCTGGGGGGCACCGGAGTCCTCCCAGTTGACACCAGGTGGAATGGAGCAGGGCTGCCCCACTGTCACGGTTCTTGTCCCTCCCCTGGAGAAATCCCTTAGGCAGGATCTTGTCTCCATGTCCCTAGGAGTATGACATACTAGAGTGGATCATCTTGGCAACAAGCAAAGCAGTTACTGTCTTGATATAGCTAGAAACTGACCTCCCATTCTGCTACCTCTCAGGAAAATGAGGGAAAATGACAAAATCTCCAAACTCAATTCTACCTGCATTGGCTCCACATTACTGGAAATCAGCACCCAGATTTCTTAGCAGGACTTCCTGTTCCTTCCTGTCCACCAGGAAGGCCCATCCCACTTTTGGATTCTCTTCTCCCATCACATCCCTTCCTGTTGTCTGTACTCCAGCTGCACTGGACCATTAGTGGTCCAGTAACTACTGCTCCCCCAAAACACTAAACCTTCTCATCTCCATGCTTTCGCACATGCTGATTCCTCTTCCTAGAAGGCCCTTCCAGTTCCTTCCCTGCTAAAGGGAATCTTATCTGTCTTGCAGGGTTTAGGTCAAATGGCCATCCTTCACTGCTCTCTGCCCCCCTCCCCCACAACTGTATACATTTGGAACAAGTTGCCCATAGCCTCTTGCTTCTTGTATTGGTTTCCTGAGACTGCCATAAAAAATTACCACCAACTTGGTGACTTAAAAACAATGAACTAATTCTCTTATACTTCTGGAGGCCAGAGTCCAAAATCAGTATCACTGGGCCACACTTCCTTTGGAGAATTCACTCTAGTCTCTGCCTCTGTGGGTCATGTTGCCTGCTCTTTGGTAGTGGCAAATCTCCCTCTGCCTGTTTCTATTGTCTTTTTAACTTTTTATTTTATATTGGAGTGTAGCTGATTTGGTCTTTACAAACAAGATAATCACGATGATGTGATCACTCACCTAGAGTCAAACATCTTGGAATATGAAGTCAAGTGGGCCTTAGAAAGCATCACTACGAACAAAGCTAGTGGAGGTGATGGAATTCCAGTGGAGCTATTTCAAATCCTGAAAGATGATGCTGTGAAAGTGCTGCACTCAATATGCCAGCAAACTTGGAAAACTCAGCAGTGGCCACAGGGCTGGAAAACGTCAGTTTTCATTCCAATTCCAAAGAAAGGCAATGCCAAAGAATGCTCAAACTACCGCACAATTGCACTCATCTCACACGCTAGTAAAGTAATGCTCAAAATTCTCCAAGCCAGGCTTCAGCAATACGTGAACCGTGAACTCCCTGATGTTCAAGCTGGTTTAGAAAAGGCAGAGGAACCAGAGATCAAATTGCCAACATCCACTAGATCATGGAAAAGGCAAGAGAATTCGAGAAAAACATCTATTTCTGCTTTATTGACTATGCCAAAGCCTTTGACTATGTGGATCACAATAAACTGTGGAAAATTCTGAGAGAGATGGGAATCCCAGACCGCCTGACCTGCCTCTTGAGAAACCTGTATGCAGGTCAGGAAGCAACAGTTAGAACTGGACATGGAACCACAGACTGGTTCCAAATAGGAAAAGGAGTCCGTCAAGGCTGTGTATTGTCACCCTGCTTATTTAACTTATATGCAGAGTACATCATGAGAAACGCTGGACTGGAAGAAACAAAAGCTGGAATCAAGATTGCTGGGAGAAATATCAGTAACCTCAGATATGCAGATAACACCCCCCTTATGGCAGAAAGTGAAGAGGAACTAAAAAGCCTCTTGATGAAAGTGAAAGAGGAGAGTGAAAAAGTTGGCTTAAAGCTCAACATTCAGAAAACGAAGATCATGGCATGTGGTCCCATCACTTCATGGGAAATAGATGAGGAAACAGTGGAAACAGTGTCAGACTTTATTTTTGTTGGCTCCAGAATCACTGCAGATGGTGATTGTAGCCATGAAATTAAAAGACGCTTACTCCTTGGAAGAAAAGTTATGACCAACCTAGATAGCATATTCAAAAGCAGAGACATTACTTTGCCAACAAAGGTCCGTCTAGTCAGTTCAGTTCAGTTCAGTTCAGTCGCTCAGTCGTGTCCGACTCTTTGCGACCCCATGAATCGCAGCACACCAGGCCTTCCTGTTTGTCACCATCTCCCGGAGTTCACTCAGACTCATGTCCGTCGAGTCCATGATGCCATCCAGCCATCTCATCCTCGTTCGTCCCCTTCTCCTCCTGCCCCCAATCCCTCCCAGCATCAGAGTCTTTTCCAATGAGTCAACTCTTCTCATGAGGTGGCCAAAGTACTGGAGTTTCAGCTTTAGCATCATTCCTTCCAAAGAAATCCCAGGGTTGATCTCCTTCAGAATGGACTGGTTGGATCTCCTTGCAGTCCAAGGGACTCTCAAGAGTCTTCTCCAACACCACAGTTCAAAAGCATCCATTCTTCGGCACTCAGCCTTCTTCACAGTCCAACTCTCACATCCATACATGACCACAG
>NW_024070207.1:24107198-24211493 GCF_014754425.2 Oryx dammah
GGTGTTGGATCTCCTTGCAGTCCAAGGGACTCTCAAGAGTCTTCTCCAACACCACAGTTCAAAAGCATCCATTCTTCGGCACTCAGCCTTCTTCACAGTCCAACTCTCACATCCATACATGACCACAGGAAAAACCATAGCCTGGACTAGACGGACCTTAGTCGGCAAAGTAATGTCTCTGCTTTTGAATATGCTATCTAGGTTGGTCATAACTTTTCTTCCAAGGAGTAAGCGTCTTTTAATTTCATGGCTACAATCACCATCTGCAGTGATTCTGGAGCCCAAAAAAGTAAAGTCTGACACTGTTTCCTCATCTATTTCCCATGAAGTGATGGGACCAGATGCCATGATCTTCATTTTCTGAATGTTGAGCTTAAGGCCAACTTTTTCACTCTCCTCTTTCACTTTCATCAAGAGGCTTTTTAGCTCCTCTTCACTTTCTGCCATAAGGGTGGTGTCATCTGCATATCTGAGGTTATTGATATTTCTCCCAGCAATCTTGACTCCAGCTTTTGTTTCTTCCAGTCTAGCGTTTCTCATGATGTACTCTGCATATAAGTTAAATAAGCAGGGTGACAATATACAGCCTTGACGGACTCCTTTTCTATTTGGAACCAGTCTGTGGTTCCATGTCCAGTTCTAACTGTTGCTTCCTGACCTGCATACAGGTTTCTCAAGAGGCAGGTCAGGTGGTCTGGGATTCCCATCTCTTTCAGAATTTTCCACAGTTTATTGTGATCCACACAGTCAAAGGCTTTGTCATAGTCAATAAAGCAGAAATAGATGTTTTTCTGGAATTCTCTTGCTTTTTCCATGATCCAGCAGATGTTGGCAATTTGATCTCTGGTTCCTCTGCCTTTTCTAAAACCAGCTTGAACATCAGTCAGGGAGTTCACGGTTCACGTATTGCTGAAGCCTGGCTTGGAGAATTTTGAGCATTACTTTACTAGCATGTGAGATGAGTGCAATTGTGCGGTAGTTTGAGCATTCTTTGGCATTGTCTTTCTTGGGGATTGGAATGAAAACTGACCTTTTCCAGTCCTGTGGCCGCTGCTGAGTTTTCCAAATTTGCTGGCATATTGAGTGCAGCACTTTCAGAGCATCATCTTTCAGGATTTGAAACAGCTCAACTGGAATTCCATCACCTCCCCTAGCTTTGTTCGTAGTGATGCTTTCTAAGGCCCACTTGACTTCACATTCCAAGATGTCTGGTTCTAGATTAGTGACCACATCATCATGACTATCTGGGTCATGAAGATCTCTTTTGTACAGTTCTTCCATGTATTCTTGCCACCTCTTCAAGGCTATGGTTTTTCCAGTAGTTATGGATGGATGTGAGAGTTGGACTGTGAAGAAAGCTGAGCGTCAAAGAATTGATGCTTTTGAGCTGTGGTGTTGGAGAAGACTCTTGAGAGTCCCTTGGACTGCAAGGAGATCCAACCAGTCCATTCTAAAGCAGATTAGTCCTGGGATTTCTTTGGAAGGACTGATGCTAAAGCTGAAACTCCAGTACTTTGGCCACCTCATGCAAAGTGTTGACTCATTGGAAAAGATTCTGATGCTGGGAGGGATTGAGGGCAGGAGGAGAAGGGGACGACCAAGGATGAGATGGCTGGATGGCATTTCGGACTCGATGGACATGAGTCTGAGTGAACTCTGGGTGTTGGTGATGGACAGGGAGGCCTGGTGTGCTGCGATTCATGGGGTCGCAAAGAGTTGGATACGACTGAGCGACTGAACTGAACTGATAGCTGATTTACAATAGTATAGTTTCAGGTAAATGGTAAAGGGACTCAGCCATACATATACATGTATCCATTCTTCCCCAAACTCCCCTCCCCTCCAAGCGGCCACATTAACACTGAGCAGAGTTCCCTGTGCTATACCGTAGGTCCTTTTTGGTTATCCATTTTAAATATAGCAGTGTGTATATGCCCATCCGAAACTAACTAACTCTCCCTTCCCTGTACCCTTCCCCCTGGCAGCCATGAATTCATTCTCTAAATCTGTGAGTCTGTATCTCTTCTCTTAAAAATGTTCATTTGTATAATTTCTTCTTAGATTCTGCATATAAGGATGTCATACCATATTTCTTCCACTCTGACTTACTTCACTCAGTATGATCATCTATAAGTCCATCTTGAGGTTGCAAAGGGCATCGTTTCATTCTTTCTCATTCCCTCTGCCTTTTTCTTATAAGGATGTTTGTGATGGCATTTAGGGCCCACCTTGATAATCCAGAGTGATCTTGATTTCTTTATCTTGAGACCCTTATGAACTGAAACACATGTTAGAGACCCTTTTGCCATAAGGTATCATTTGGGAGTTCCAGGGATTATGATGGGGACATATCTGGGTGGGGGGAGAATTGTTCAGCCTACCACTCCAGTTCTCTAGTTTTAGAGAGGACTGATTTCATTCAGCCTCATAACTATCTATGGTTGACAACTTCTCTCATCCATTAACATGTAAATCCCTAAGGAGCAGACAGGAGAGTAGAAAGAGCTAATGCATAGTTGTCTGAGTGCCAGAAAGGCCCAGTGATTGCTCTGACCCTCTGTGTTACCTTGGACAGGCTATTAAACTGTGGAAACACCTTATGCTCATTTGTAAAGAGGAAATAGTATCAACCTCAGGGTGCCTTACAGAGTTGTTGTACAAAAAACAACACCCGTGCCCCAAGCTTCAACAGCCTGAATGTTCAAAAGTAAGGGATTGGCAAAATGTATATCCACACACCAGAAAACCATGCAGAAAACCAATAAAATGGCATCTCTGTTTATTATTGACATTGGAAAAAGTTTAGAGTATGAAACAGCATGAAAAGTATGATTGTATTTTTTAAAATAATGCATATGTGATAATATATGGTTTTAGTTGCTTAACCACTCTGTGCCTCAGTTTTCTCATCTGTAAAATGGAGATGATGGTAGATAGTTCTGACTTCACAGGGTTGTTGTAAGACTGAGTAAAAGAATACAAGGGAACAAATAATGCCTGGAACATTGGAAGCACTGAATAAATATTTGCTGTTAGTATTATTGTTACATTCAAAGAAACATTCTCAAAGGGAATGCCTGTGTTTATAATACATGTAGGTATATAGAATATTAACAGTATGTCTCTCTGAGTGCTGAATTATGAGTAAATTTTTTTCTTATTTTACATTTTCTGTTCTTAAAATGTATTATTTCTGTAATTGGAAAAAGTATTGATAGAATTCAAGAAAAGCTCAATACTTACTTTTCAGGCTTGCTGTAGTTTGGTGACACATATAAATGCATATGTGTATGACATGGTATCTATATAGTAATTAGCATGGTGCTCTTATTATTAAAATAGTTTTTCCTATAATCTTACAGCTGCTTGTCCATTGCTTTCCACATCTCACATTCTCTCTTTTGAATCAATAAAATTAGGATGGTCTAGAAATTGAGACTTCAAGTCCCATTTGCGTTTCATGTCAATCTGCTTAAGTATTCCCCTAATTTTGATCATAGTGGGTTCTCTATAAAGTGAAGTTTCAAAGGGTTTATGTATACATACTCACACATATATGCCTATAGATCTGCTGATGCTGCTGCTAAGTCGCTTCAGTCATGTCCAATTCTGTACAACCCCATAGACCTGCATATATGTATTTAATGTTTCATATTATCTTCACAACTTTTGAGAGGCAGAAATGCCTACCCTGAATTTTCTGAAATGTAAATTAAAATTGCTCTCACCTTTCTTGCGTGTGACCTGTGTCTTAGGTTTGTCAATACTGTACTGATCCTTTGCTGCCATTAATAGAATCAATCACTAGAGAGACTTAAATTTCAAATAAAACTATTAATGGGTGATATGCATTGATACTGCAAGGATTTATGGTTGCCATTTTCTTGATTTTGAACAGGATTACAGATTATAATAGGCTGTATCTTTGTTCTGTTATTTAAAAACAATCTTAGATTTTTTGTGGATTTAAAACAAATGGATGGGATAATTGGGGATGAATTAGGAGCTTGGAAATGGAAGGTCTTGCCTCTGACATTTCAGATAATTAGATGATGCTGCAGATCTTGGTAGGCAGGACCTCTTTTTCCCTTTTCCTTGTGTGCTCCCCCTTTTTTTCTATCAGTATGCACATGCTTGAATTCATTATTTTTGGTTGCTTTTGTCCTGTCTTTTCCCCACCACATTTCATGCTCCATTTTATTTCTAGCACCCATTCTGATCATAATATAAAAGTGGTTTATAAAAATTGATTTGTTGTATTTAAACTGAGCTTTGAATATTTTCATAACTTAAAAGTAGCGGAGAGGGAGGCCTGAATAGGGTGAGCGCAGAGGAATTTTAAAGCAGTGAATTCTCCAGGCAAGAGTACTGGAGTGGGTTGCCATTTTCTTCTCCAGGGGATCTTCCCAACCCAGGGATCGAACCCAGATCTCCCGCATTGCAGGCAGAGGAATCGAACCCAGATCTCCCGCATTGCGGGCAGATGCTTTAATCTCTGAGCCACCAGAGAAGCCCGTATGATACTCTAGTGGGAGGTAAATGTTGTTATGTATTTGTTCAAACCTAGGCTGTGGGTGATTAACATGCATCAGTGATAGTTCATGTATTGTAATGAATGTACCACTCTGGTGGGGGATGTTGACGATGGGAGAGGGTTGTGCTGTACATGTGGGCAGGGGGTACATGGGAACTGAACTCTCTGTACTTTCAGTTTTGCTGTGAACCTAAAATTACTTGAAAAACTAGTCTATTTAAAAAACACCACACATCAAATATTTTATTTTTAGAAAAATATACATAATTCTTTTGTGCTTGTGTGGATCTTTAATTTTTTTTTCTTTGCCTGTTAATGGTCCTAATTTCCTCCACCCCCCATCCCTGGTAGTTTGGAAGGTTGCATTCCTACCTCTCTTGCCAACTTGTCTGGTAAAATTGTGAAGACTAACAAATGTGGATTGAATACTTTGAAGGCTTTGGACTAAAAGTGTTAGGTAAAAAGCAAAGCAATTTTATTGTTAGAATAGGGGAATAATGAGTTAGAAATTGTAAGGTCAACTCCTCACTGAATGACCTTGAAGGCAATGAAATGGGTATTGAAGAACCACAGAGGTACCTGTAAATAAATTTAAGCTTTGGTACAGCTGTGTTTGCTCAATGAAGCCCATGTGCAAATCATGTCATTTAGCATACATTAGGGGAATCTGATTTTTGAATACGTTTGATTGGAATTCTTTGGCGAAGCAAACAAAATCCTTTTGTAATGCAAATCACCACCCGAAAATTTTTATCTTTTGTAAGGTAGGATTTAATGCTTTAAAGTTGAGACAGTTGCTTTGCCATTTACAATCAGATTGTTTTGGTGCCTAGGAGTGAAGAATCGCTCTGGGAAGTTGCATTAACTCCTTCAGGCCTGAGGAAGCCATTTAGTCAATTATTGTTTCTGGGAACTAAATAATACCCTTGTCACCTGAAAGATTTAAAATAGCCTTTGTAAGTAGCTCCCTAGTCTCTGAAAAAACAGGACTCATTCTTTCATTGTAATCTGAAAGAAATCCAAGTGTCAGAAGACTCTGGGAAATGGACTTAAGTTATACTTCTAAACATCGATACTAGAGCTTTTAAATATTAGGAAACCAATCATAATATGGGTGAAAAGTTGATGTTGGAGCCACTGTATTAGGATGTAGATGAACGGGCAAGGGGTGGATTGGCAGTCCTTTCTAGAATATTCCTTGGGAAATTCTTGTTGGTGGCATTAAGAGTCTTATGCTCCAGTTGAATTCTGTATACCATGGATTGTCTTATTCTTTTGCCCACCCTGACCCCTGCATTTCTGATTGCCTCATGGTTACACATGACCTGGTAACATTTCTTTTGCCAGCTTTACTGAGTGTTGCTTCCCCCATAGCAGTCTTTGGATCTATCTTCTGCAGTGAAAGGAGACTAAGACTAAGACTAAGAACAAGTCTTGTGTTAGTGCTGGGAGATAGATTGCATTCCTATACTTCTTAAAACCGACGTTCTTGACAATATAAAATGGGGCTGTGGAGGGTGAGGTTGTCCAAGTCTGGGTCAGCCATTGCCTTTCATTGACCTCGGTGGATGCCACTTAATGGAAAAATATGATCAGGGTTCACCCTATGGAATCATTGCTTAATAGTGTAGATGACTCATTGGAACTAGTGTGTTAGAAAATCACTTCCAGATGTGTCACAGAAACTTTTCCAAAAGGGAGAAGTAAACTCTGGAAAACTGAGTTAGTTTTCCTTTTGATTTTTATGATCTTAGTGCCAGAATCAAATCTTCCTGTATACAGTTAGTCAACATAGAGTACGATTCTGTTCACTTACTGTGAGATTGGAATGCACACAAGTGAGGGGCTGCCTTCAGCCCACCTCCTTCTCCTGTATTAACTTCAGTCCTCTGGTCTCCCATCTTCTCCCAGTGATGAAGGGTCTGGAAACCTTGCCTAGTCCCTCCATACGAAAGAGGTATGAGCCTCATTCGTTATCATTATTAGCAAATATCTATGGAACATTCCTATGTGAAGGCTCATTGCTAGGTCCTGTAAAGGATGGAAAAAATATGTAGTTGGAGAGCAGAAGTACCGGTGATACAGCAAAGTGACTGAGAATGTGAACTGTGGTATCAGCATCTGAGTTGAAATGCCACTCTCTGGTTGGAGAATGTTGGGAAAGTTACTTCACTTTCTAAAGAAGTCTCAGTTTCTTGGTCTGTAAAATGGGACAGACAGTGATAATAATATCTACTTTGTGAGGTAAGTGTGAGACCTCAATGACATAATTCATGGTAAATGCTTGGCGTCAGCTACATAAGCATTAGCTATCATTATTCATCTACTTTGCCCCCATGTGTAGTTTGGGTGTGTTCGTGAATGAAAGAACATGAAATATGAGCTGTTGACTGATGCCCTCCAAGAAGCAACTCCAGTGTACAATTCTGTGAGTTGCTCTTTAAGCTGATCTCACTCCAGCAGAGAACTCACTGGCCGGTCCTATTCAGTGAATTTTGAGTTGGGCTGTCTGAGAAGGGATAATGGGTTGTCATCTCCTCAGAGGCACACGATGACAGATCTTGTAGATCATGCAATAGTCAGAGGAAAGTCAGCCTGGAGCCCTTGAAAAAACCAAGCCCACTTCAACAAGTTGCCATTGGTAAATAAAATCTTAGGATTTCCAGCCTACTTATTTTTTCACAACTTTACCTGTCGTCATACTGCATTTGAGCAGTTTTTGATTGAATATGTATTCTTCCCCCAGATCTTAAGCCAATATGTGTTTCTGTACTAGAATACAATCAAAACATAAATATTTTTATTCTATTTATTTGTCTGTTCTGGGTCTTAGTCACAGCTTGCAAACCCTTAGTTACAGCAGGTGGAATCTAGCTGCCCTACCAGGGATCAACCCTGCCGCCCCCCTACACACACACACATTGGGAGCAGAGTCTCACCCACTGGACCAGCAGGGAAGTCCCCAAAACATTTTTAAAACTTGAAAACTGCATCAGAGAGGAAAAGATCATACCCATGACTGTTTGGTAGAAATGGATGTCTTGGGGGCTTCCCTGGAGATCCAGGGGTTAAGAATCCAAGCTTCCACTGCAGGGGACATGGGTTTGATCCCTGGTTGGGGAACTAAGATCCCACATGTCGAGTGATGCTGCCAAAAAATGTTGAAAAAACTGATGTCTCTACTTTTTCTGAAGAATTAAAAATGGTTAAGAATTTGTGAGACTGCCACTGAAACTACTGTAGTGGTTAAGAGTGTTCATGCCAGAGTTAAACAGTCCTGGCTTTGACTCCTGAATGAATGAGTTTTCTATTGCTGCATAGCAAATGACCACAAACTCAGCAGCTTAAAATAACACACACTTCTTATTTCAGTTTCTCTGGGTCAGAAGTATGGGCAGGTCACAGCTAGAGTCTACTCAGGGTTTCACATGTGTTGGCAGGACTGTGTTCCTGTCTGGAAGCTTAGGGGCCTTTTCCAAGCTCCTTCAAGTTGGCACAGTTCAGTTTCTTGTGGTTGTAGGACTGACTGGACCCATTTTCTTGCTGGCTGACAGCTGGAGGTGGCTGTCAGTTCCTAGAGGGGAGCCTCAAGTCTAGCCCTGTGGACTGCTCATAATATTTCTGTCTGCTTCTTTAAGGCCTGTGGGTGAATCTCCCTCTCCAAGAAGGGCCTGATTCCTCTCCTATGGTTCATCTGATTAGGCCAGGCCCACCCAAAATAATCTCCCTTTTGGTGACCTCAGAGTCAATTTATTAGTCACCTAATCAGGGAAATGATAGCTCATAATATTCACAGGTCTGGCTTACAGTCAAGGGGAGGGAATTATATACGGTGAGTAGGCTGGGGCCAAATATCTTAGGGGGCATCATAGAATTCTGCCTACCATTTTTTGTCCCACCTCCCTTAGTTTCAATTTTTCCCATTGATAAAATGTGAGTCATGATAGTATTTTCTATCCCACAGGATTATTGTGAGAATAAAATGAGATAACACATGTAATGCATTTAGCACAGCACCTGGTACTTAGCTAGCTTTCAATAAATGTTAGAATTGTGGTAGAGATGAGCTACTTTTCTTCCTCCCCTCTTAGTTTTCTTTATCCCCACCCATTCCATAATGTGATGACTTAGAAGGTAGAGCATGTGAGCACAGGCTAAAGGAATTAAGGGTTCTTTTTTTCCCCCTAATGATTTAATTACCAAAAAAAAAGGGATTTCCTAAGAAGAAAGATGAAATTTCTAAGCCAGTTGTTTTGGAATGTGTAGGTGGAGGGAGGTTTCCTACAGATATCCTTCTGTTGCAGGAAAGGGGACCCCTTCCAGGGCCCGAAACTGGGCTCTTGTCTAACATTCGGAAGTGAATTGTCCCAGGAGACACATGTGCTGACAAAGCAAGAGATTTTATTGGGAAAGGGCACCTGGATGGAGAGCAGTAGGGTAAGGGAACCCAGGAGAACAGCTCTGCCGCGTGGCTCGCAGTCTCGGGTTTTATGGTGATGGGATTAATTTCCGGGTGGTCTTTGGCCAATCATTCTAATTGAGAGTCTTTCTTGGTGGCGCACACATTGCTCAGCTGAGATGGATGCCAGAGAGAAGGATTCTGGGAGGTGGTCGGACAGGTGGTGTCTCCTTTTGACCTTTCCCGAACTCTTCTGGTTGGTGGAGGTTTATTAGTTCCCTGTTCCTTACCAGGACCTCCTGTCGTAAAACAACTCATGGTGCTATGGTTACTATGGTGCCCGGCCAGGGTGGGCAGTTTCAATCAGCGTGCTTCCCCTAACACTTCCAGTTTGGTTCTTTGCTAAATGAATGCGTGTACAGTACTTGATTCATGCCCTGGCGTATGAGGTATGTTTCCGCGTTAGGGGGAAAGTTTCAGATATTTGTCTTCTTATGAAAGAATGGTTTGGTGGATCAGTGATTTATAATTGAGAATATCTTTGATAACAAATGCTTACTTTGTAGAGCAGGAAATAATCAATATACTAGATCTGCAGTGGGTTAACCTTTAGTCTTAGATATTCAACAATTTAGCCTCACAGCTGTCCTGAAATTTAGACTTCATGTGTTCACATTCCAGGGGATTTGAGTGTTTCCAGGATCCCCAGAAGAAAATGAATATGTGGTGCTTCTTCTGATTGATTGCCTGTAGAAACTCATTAAACTTCAAAAATGCTTGGAAAATAAATTCCCACATGACAAAGAGTTGTTTAGAAGCTCCATTTTGCTGACAGGAGTAGGGAGGTGGGGAGGGAGGAGGAGGGAGAAAAGAAATGAAGGGCAGAGATACACAAAAGGCAAAATGCCTGCAATTTACAGAGGATGTTGCTTGAATAGTTTGATTGTCAAGAAGGAACTGAGCTTGGGGGTCACTTTTCACAATGAGGAGTTAAACAGTCCATTCCATTCAGTAGTAACAAATCTGTGTGTTTATCTTCCTTTTGAGAAGTTTGAGTGTATATAGTCATGAACCAGCCTGAGAAAGGGTGGCATGAAATGTCTGCCTGGTGGAACTGGCGGACCTTAAAAGTCTTACAGGATCCCATGTCCCCACCACCCTGCGCATCCCCATTGGGCTCACCTACCACCCCCAGCATGAGTTCCCTTTCTGGGACTCTCACTAGCATACCAATGTCCTACAGCACTAGCTGCCTAGGGAGAAGCCAAGCTGAGGGAGGAGATATGAGTTGTTACCTCGTAGAAATGACCTCAGTTCTTGTTTCTTTTCCCATAAAAAGGAAGTCTAAAAAGAAGCATGAGGATTCCCATCTCCTCTATACTTTACACTGTCTGTCTACCCTCTAAAATTTTTACCTGTGCTTTCTTCAAAAAATAAAGTTGATGAAGAACGTTTGTGTATCAGAGGACACTATCAGGAGAAAAAAAAAAAAAAAGCAACCCACAGAATACCCAATAAAGGATTAATACCTAGACTATATGAAGAACTCCTACAACTCAACAACAAAAAAAACAAACATCTTGATTAAATAAAAAACGGACCAGGAACTTTAGTAGACATTTCTCCAAAGAAAATACACAAATGGCCAATAAGCACATGTAAATCAAAACCACAGTGAGATACGTCTTCACACCTACTAGGGTGGCTGTTGTCAAAGAAATGGAAAATAACAGATGTTGTAGAAGATGAGGAGAAATTGGAACCCTTGTGCAATGCTGGTGGGACTGTAAAATGGTGCAGCCACTGTGGAAAATGGCTTGGCACTTCCTTAGAAAGTTCAACATAGAATAACCGTGTTGCAGGAAGAGACACCCCCTTCCAGGGCCCGAAGCTGGGCTCTTGTCTAACACTCGGAAATGAATTGTCTGAGGAGACACATGTGCTGACAAAGCAAGGGGTTTTATTGGGAAAGGGCACCCAGGCGGAGAGCAGTTGGGTAAGGGAAGCAAGCGAGGAGAACTGCTCTGCCATATGGCTCAGTCTCAGGTTTTATAGTGATGGGATTAGTTTCCGGGTCATCTTTAGCCAATCATTTTGACTCAGAGTTCTTCCTTGTGGTGAATGCCTTGTTCAGCCAAGATGGCTGCCAGTGAGAAGGATTCTGGGAGGTGGTCTCCTTTTGACCTTTCCTGAACTCTTCTGGTTGGTAGTGGCTTATTAGTTCCGTTTTCCTTGCCAGGACCTCCTGTCATAAAACAACTCATGTAAATGGTTACTATGGTGCCTGGCCAGGGTGGCTGGTTTCAGTCAGTGTGCTTCCCCTAACAACTCCCCCCTGAGAGACTTCATACTCAAGATACTTCTTGGAAATTGGGGCGGAGGTTTCTTTCTTTTGTAACTTCTTCCTGCTGTGCATGGGCGTAGACCTGCCTAGCAAAGCAGAAATCTCTCTCTACCTGATCTAAGTCGAGGTATTCTTTGCCTGAAACCAGCATTCACCCTTGTAATAACAGCAGTTTAGCTTGAAACTGTTGGCTCCTCTCAGAGATGAAATAGACGGGGGCCAAACAGGAGACCTAACAGGATGGTCATCACTGGTCCCCAGAAACAGGAGGCAACATTTGGGGTGAAAGCTGCAGGGTGTGTGACTTTTTTGTGATTAACTGGTGAGGCAACAGAGCTGTGCTCCAGGAATCTTGTGTTCATCCTGAAGTTACCATCCTCCACCTGGGTGGGGGCTCCAGTTCTGTAGAACTCAAAGACATTGTTATGCATATTTTTTTTGAGTAGGAACCAGGACCCTGTCTGGAGGCTGTACCAACCTTTGATTGTTTCTCCTGTTTCTGTATCCCCTCCCTTCCCAGATTAGCAACTGTTTGAATCTACCCGTTGGAACTCAGGGAAGGTCAAGGAGGCTGAACGAAGCCTATATCCTACAGACGAGAAATAGAGAACACAGAACAGATCTGTACTCCAGAGCCCCACAGAGTCCTGCTCAGTTTTAATTCAGGGAACTAGGCAAATTTGACTGTGAGAACTTCCTGTCAAAATGGGGCACAAGACTGTCTCAGCTTGGAGAATAGACACTGATTTGGAAGTATTCCTGAGTTCCAAGTCCTAGATCTGAGTCTTGTATGATTAAAATCTCAATCCCTTGGTCTGCCATTTTGGTGTAACGGACCCAATTAGAAGTAGTTGGAGGAGTGATAACTGGAATTTTAATAAATAAATCTCTTTTTTTTTTTGGACGAATAGGCCTGAAACCTTGTCTGGACCTGGCACTTTGGGGAGGCTTGTAGCCAGGTAGCCAGTTCCCTAGTTTTATAAAAGGTACTAGTTGCCAACAGACATTGTTTTGAGAATGGTGGCATCCAAGCCTGACACAACTTAGAAAACTCAAGTGTTTAGCAATACAGGGGCTAGTCTGGAATTACACCCATAGAATCACCTAGTTATTTCCTTGGATGTCTGAACCATAGCTATTCTATTTTGACTTTTAATTGTAAAATTCTCCTTAATAGCCAAAGCAGATGTCACCGTTAACGATGTTAGTGTTTCTCTAGGTATGAGAAGATGTAAGAATTGGAACTCATAAAATCTTCTCCTGAAAAGATCTAACTACCTGAAGGCTTGTTTTGCCAGTTTTTTTTTTTTTTTTCAGAGCACAGAGTGTCTCATTCCTGATTTCTAACCTGAACTCCTTTCAGGGGTGTTGAAGATCAGCAGCTGCAGTGGCCATGATTAATCTTTGTAGAGGTAGTTGGCAAGTATCAGTTCTTTAGTTGGCAGAGCCCCTTCTTGGTCATAAACTTGACCATGATTTTGAGGGAGTGCATATCATGACCATTTTATCCCATGGTGCTGAGAAGCTCCATTCTCAGGTTTGGCAAAGATTTTATTGACAGGCCACTCAATGTGCTGGTACTGGACTAGGCCATAAAACAGTATCCAAAATTCTCTGGACCATCTGTCTTATTAGCCTTTTGGTCCAGGAAAACATTCCCTCTTGTTGCTTCTTCCCATATCTAGAGTTACACTGTTACCATCATCGATCTCATATGGGACTATATATTATTTTATTAGAGGCCTCAGTCACACATTTGGCAGTATAAGAAACAGCAATTTTGTAAAACAGGTTAAATACAAATAACATAGTCAGCAGTATTAGTAAAGTCATAAGTAAGACTTAAGCTAAGAGCTTCCATTAGATGTAGCCCAGTATATTCCAGGTCATCTGACTTAGTCTACTCTGTGTGAATCTTTATCTTCCAGGGAAATTATATATTGGCACTGTCTATGAGGCACATAGCCTAGTTTTCTAGTGTTACTTGACTGATTTTCCTTAGTTTGATTTAACTGTTTTCAACATAGAGGAGACTTTAAATCTAAATTACCATAGCCTGGTATTATCTATATAAATCTATCCCATAATTGTGGGAGATTTTTTTTCCTTTACTGAAACTTTGCTTGTTGTTCTGATTGAGCTTGAGTAATTGAAGAAAACTCAAATTTATGACCAGAGTCAGAGCAGGCATTATTAATTGGCCAGGTGAGGGGATCCCATCTAGTCATATCAGTAGTGACCTGAATATGACTATACATTTTTTAAAGTAAATTTTCTCACGGCCAACTAGTTAGAGCCTTGAAGTAGAGAAATTTACCAAGGTAACCCAGAACTAGACACAGATAATTGGCCACAAACCCAACAATTGGGTTGATTTTTAAAACTAGCATAGGATCAGGCCTATGATAGAAAAGCATTTGATTTATATGTAAAGGTCTAAGAAGTCAAGAAAACATTATAAATGATCATATGAATCAGGTCCAGCATCTTGGGCAAACTGTCTATCTCTGATGTTGTCGTTTTCTCCTCCTGGTGTAGTGTAGTTTTTCCTCTTAAGTATCATTTTAAGGTGAGATCAGGTCAGCTGTCCTCTCTTTAGACCAGTCCAATGTAGGGGCCTTTGGAAGTGGGAATTAATCTAAGAATCAATTTCCCTTCAATTTCACTGTGCAGTAGCCAGTTAGGAGTACCTGATAAAAAGGTCCTTTCATCCAGGTTGGAGACAGTCCTTTAAATTATGTCTTTTTCCAGTCCTGGTTGCAGCTCATAAGGCATCTGATCTTCATCCAAAGATAGATTATTGAGATAAGCTTCAGAAGTAAACTTAGGGTGTTCTTTAAGAATTCAGTTAAATTTTACATCAATATCACATAACAGCAAAGAACTATCCAGGAAATGGGTCTTACTAGATTCAGACCTCCATTAACAAACTGGGATTTAACATTTATTGAAACATATTTTTTCCCTAAAATTACCCTCATTTTTATCAAATATAACCAAATTAAGCCTAGTTTTTTTATATACATTTATTTTAATTGCTTAGTTTTTTTAACAACTTTATTGAGATGTAATTCACATAGCATAAAATCCTTTCATTTAGAGTAATCACATCAATTTTTTATTTTTTAGTATATTCACAGAATTTTGCAGTCTTCACTTTCTAAAAAGGATTTTAGAAATTTATTTATTTGTGTCTGTGCTGGGTTTTTATTGCTGCCTGAAGGCTTTTTCTAGTTGCGGCAAGTGGGGGCTACTCATTAGTTGTGGTGCACAGGCTTCTTTTTTTTAAATTTTAATTGGAGGCTAATTACTTTACAGTATTGTGGTGGTTTTTGCCTTACATTCACATGAATCAGCCATGGGTGTACATATGTTCCTCATCATGACCCTCCCTCCCCATCCCATCTCTCAGGGTCATCCCAGGGCACCAATCCTGAGCACCCTGCCTCATGCATCAAACATGGACTGGCGATCTATTTCACATATGATAATATAGATGTTTCAGTGCTATTCTCTCAAATCATCCCACTCGCGCCTTCTCCCACAGAGTCCAACAGTTTGTTCTTTACATCTGTGTCTCTTTTGCTGTCTCGCATATAGGGTCATCGTTACCATCTTTCTAAATTCCATATGCGTTAATATACTGTATTGGTGTTTTTCTTTCTGACTTACTTCGCTCTGTATGATAGGCTCCAGTTTCATCCACCTCATTAGAACTGATTCAAATGCACTCTTTTTAATAGCTGAGTAATATTCCATTGGGGCTTCCCTTGTAGCTCAGACGGTAAAGCGTCTGCCTACAATGTGGCAGACCCAGGTTTGATCCCTGGGTCAGGAAATTCCCCTGGAGAAGGAAATGGCAACCCACTCCAGTATTCTTGCCTGGAAAATCCCATGGATGGAGGAGCCCGGTAGGCTAAAGTCCATGGGGTCTCAAAGAATCGGTCACAACTGAGTGACTTCACTCACTCACTCAATATTCCATTGTGTATATATACCACTGCTTTCTTATCCATCGTCTGCTGATGGACATCTAGGTTGCTTCCATGTCCTGGCTATTGTGAATAGTGCTGCCATGAACACTGGGGTACACATGTCTCTTTCAATTCTGGTTTCCTTGGTGTGTATGCCTAGCAGTGGGATTGCTGGGTCATATGGCAGTTCTATTTCCATCTTTTTAAGGAATCTCCACACTGTTCTCCATAGTAAGCCTAGTTTGTTTGCAAAATAGGTCTGCTCTCAGTAATTTTGGCCTGATGATTTATGTAACCATAATTGATCATAGACTTTTTGTTTTGGTGAAATATTTATAGAGTCTCAGACTGAACTTTTAAAATAAAACAGGGCTGGGAAACTCACACCAAAGGCTTATCACAGATTTTGCCTAACAAATCTAGGTGAATTCTTCCTTTTTTAAGGTCTCAAAAATTCCTTGAGATTTTTGTACCTGTTAGTGAGATAACCTTCCTAACTCATCTGATAAAGTTACTGGAAATGTAAGAGTTTCCAATCTCTGGAGGAGTCAGGTAAAGAGAAAATATAATTGTTTTGTTTATAACGTATAATTTTATCAAATTGCTGTCATAATTAGTTTAAGAGGAAGATTTTCCCTACTCCTGGAAAACACAAGATTCAAGCCTATAATTTTTCAGATAGAAACCATAAAAGTTATAAGCATATTCACTGGTTCATTCAGTCCTTTGTTAAGTCATTAGGTTTTCCATTAGAATACCAGGACATATTAGAATGTTAAGAACTCTATATATTTCTAGGATACCTATATTAGTAATATTTGCCATATACTATAATGTGAGAGAATTTATTACTCATTTGATAATATTTTTCATGTAATTTAACCAACCAAATAAACACAATTAGTTTAATATCTCTCTTTGGGATGTTTCAGGGGCCCTCTGAAGCACCCCAAAGTGAACTAGAGGTCAAAGGAACTTCAACAGAATTTGATTTAGGAAGTTTTATCAAAAAATCAATTAAAAGGGTTTAGAATATTTGGTCAGATTTAGTCAGTGCTAATGGGTGTATCATTTAGCTTGTTGATTTGTCACATTGGGTGTATATTCTGAGGCTCAAAGTCTTGTGAAAGTTAACTTCACCATCTTGGACCTAGTTGGCTCTAACCGGTTTTTCTATGGCTGTGTCATTCCTAACAAAATCCGTTTATCTAACTAATTGTAATCCAATTTTAGAAAATACTGATCATGAATAACTCTTTTCAGTATTTTTTATACTTTTTTTTTAACTGAAAACACACTTCTTTCCTTTAGCAACCAGGAACTAACTTTTATATTAGCATTTTATAGATTCCTGAGCATAAATACCAGTGATAATTTCTAAAACCTTTGCTTTCTTAGAACATTTTAGGATGGCACCAAACATTATTCATTTATAGTCCCAAATCTCTTTAGTTTCTCTGTAAAAGGAAATTAGTGTTTAGTAGTAAATGTTTCAAAATCTTATTTTATTTGGAAATGACCTAACTATTCAATAGACTTCCAACACTGAGTTTAGCACAACCCTTAGAAATTTAAGTTACCCCAATCTGGAGAGACTATTTTAGACAGATATTCCTCTAAAGCATAATTATTCTTAATAGAGTTTATCTAAAGCTCACTTCTCATTTACATTTTTTTCGAAGTTTCTTCACTCGAGGTAATTTCCTTGTTGACAAACTTGTAACAGATATGATAATATTTAACATATTAAACCTGGGCACAATGAAAATATTCTACTTAATGTTAATTACTTTAAGACATGTCTGTATTAGATAGATCAACAAATATTAATATCAGGTATTTAATAATGAATATTTCCCAGTTCACTTGAACTTGGAATTTATTAATTTAGAATTATTTGATTTGTAAATGCTTACTTTTCTTTAAGCCAATTAAATAGAGCTCATTTACAAATTAATCTCAAAAATATTATCCAGAGACAAAGACATACTGAGACATATTCAGACAGACACAACACAAGATCTAGCTTCATTTTCTAAGCTTAGTCATGAATTAGATAGTACAGTATAAAATTTACTAGTTTATAAATAACAGTTGGAATAAATAAAAATTTTAAAGGCTTTTTCCCATTTTCCCTCAATTTCAGGATTTAGAGATGGTCTAGATATGTGTTCCTGAGAGCCCTGGTCTCAAGGCACAGGGAAAGAAAATCAAGTTCTAACAAAATGGTGGCAGCTCTAAACCAAATGTTGGCCAGATAAAGCAGAATGGCCATCACAAATCATAACACAGAACACAGAATATAAAACACACACACAGACGTGGCAGTCCTCATCAGACACTCTCTTAAATATAAGATTACAGTCTCTCAGAAAACCTCCGATAGAGACATAGAACTCCAGATCCAAGTACTAACAGAGTAAATGAAAATTTCTCAGGTCTTCAAAGATTTCAAAGGGAGGAAAGGAAGCCAGGTTGAAAGAAGAAGGGGGAGTAGGCGGGAGAGGAGGGCAAAAGGGACGTCTCCTGCCGCCTGCAGACATCTAGGCATTATGGGACTTTTCCCTGGGCCTCCAGAGAAAGGAGGACTGGAACTCAGCCTTACAAGAAACCAGACCAGAAGAGAATGAGAATTCGAGTTCTCTGCCAAGAGGAGGTGATCAGTCTCCAATCCCCAGCTCAGGCTGAGGCCCTTTGACCAATTCTTGCATCCAGGACTGGGGGACAAGAAAAAAGGGGTAGGATCAGTTCAATTCAGTCCCTCAGTCGTGTCCTACTCTTTGCGACCCCATGAATTGCAGCATGCCAGGCCTCCCTGTCCATCACCATCTCCTGGAGATCACTCAAACTCACGTCCATTGAGTCAGTGATGCCATCCAGCCATCTCATCCTCTGTCGTCCCCTTCTCCTCCTGCCCCCAATCCCTCCCAGCATCAGAGTCTTTTCCAATGAGTCAACTCTTCTCATGAGGTGGCCAAAGTACTGGAGATTCAGCTTTAGCATCATTCCTTCCAAAGAACACCCAGGACTGATCTCCTTTAGAATGGACTGGTTGGATCTCCTTGCAATCCAAGGGACTCTCAAGAGTCTTCTCCAACACCACAGTTCAAAAGCATCAATTCTTCGGCGCTCAGCCTTCTTCACAGTCCAACTCTCACATCCATACATGACCACTGGAAAAACCATAGCCTTGACTAGATGGACCTTAGTCGGCAAAGTAATGTCTCTGCTTTTGAATATGCTATCTAGGTTGGTCATAACTTTTCTTCCAAGGAGTAAGGGTTAAGGAGAGAGAAGGGGTGAGAGGTCAATAAAGTCTCTTGTTCCTTACTGGGTCAGGGCACTCTGGCCAGTTGTCCTAGTCAGGAGGAGACCATGGACAAAAGGGTCCCAGTTGTAGCCGGTGGGTCTGGTCCATTGGTGGGCCAGCTGGTCTCTGAGTACCCTGAATGGTCAATGAAGAAGAGTCCCACCAGAGTCACCATTTGTTGCAAGAAGGGGCACCCCTTCCAGGGCCCAAAACTGGGCTCTTGTCTGACACTCAGAAGTGAATTGTCCAAGGAGACACATGTGCTGACAGAGCAAAAGATTTTATTGGGAAAGGGCACCCAGGTAGAGAGCAGTAGGGTAAGGGAAGTGAGGAGAACTGCCCTGCTACATGGCTCACAGTCTTGGGGTTTATAGTGATGGGATTAGTTTCCAGGTCATCTTTAGCCAATCTTTTTGACTCAGAGTCCTTCCTTGTGGACTCCAACTCCATGCCTTGTTCAGCCAAGATGGATGCCAGTGAGAAGGATTCTGGGAGGTGGTCGGACATGTGGTGTTTCCTTTTGACCTTTCCTGAACTCTTCTGGTTGGTGGTGGCTTATTAGTTCCGTGTTCCTTTCCAGGACTTCCTGTCATAAAAAAGATCATGTAAATGGTTACTATGGTGCCTGGCCAGGGTGGGTGGTTTCAGTCAGTGTGCTTCTCCTAACAACTGTATTATCCAGCAATCCTACTTCTAGGTTATGAATCCCAAAGAAAAAGCAGGGGTTCATACAGATACTTGTACATCAGTGTTCCTATCAACACATCCTATCAGTGTTCATATCCTGTTATTCACAATAGGCAAAAGGTGGAAACAACCCAAATGTCCATCATAAACAAAGCATTCTACATACGTACAGTGAAATCATATTCAGCCTGTAAAAGGAATGAAATTCTGACACATGCTGTAATATGGATGAATCTTGAAAATATTAATATCTTGCTAACTAAGATCATGACATCCGGTCCCATCACTTCATGGCAAATAGATGGGGAAACAGTGGAAACAGTGGCTGACTTTATTTTTCTGGGCTCCAAAATCACTGCAGATGGTGATTGCAGCCATGAAATTAAAAGGTGCTTACTCCTTAGAAGGAAAGTTATGACCAACCTAGACAGCATATTAAAAAGCAGAGACATTAGTTTGCCAACAAAAGTCCGTCTAGTCAGGCTATGGCTTTTCCAGTGGTCATGTATGGATGTGAGAGTTGGACTATAAAGAAAGCTGAGTGCCGAAGAATTGAAGCTTTTAAACTGTGGTGTTGGAGAAGACTCTTGAGAGTCCCTTGGACTGCAAGGAGATCCAACCAGTCCATCCTAAAGGAGATCAGTCCTGGGTGTTCATTGGAAGGACTGATGTTGAAGCTGAAACTTCATTACTTTGGCCACCTGATGCAAAGATCTGACTCATTTGAAAAGACCCTGATGCTGGGAAAGATTGAGGGCAGGAGGAAAAGGGGACGACGGAGGATGAGATGTTTGGATGGCATCACTGACGTGATGGACATGGGTTTCGGTGGACTCTAGGAGTTGGTGATGGACAGGGAGGCCTGGCGTGCTGCAGTACATGGGGTTGCAGAGTTGGACACGACTGAGTGACTGAGCTGAACTGACTGAAGTGAAATCAGCCAGACACAAAAGGCCAATTATATATGCTTCTACTTGTATGACATACCTATAATAAGCAAATTAATAGAGGCAAAAAGTAGATCAGATGTTCCCAGTGGTTGGGTTGAAGGGGGAGTTAGGGTTTAATGACTACAGAGTTTCTGTTTCAGAAGATGAAAAAAATTGGACATGGATAATGGTGGTGGTTGCCGAACAATGTAAATGTACTTAATGCCAGTGAAGTGTACACTTAATATTTTCAGAATGGTAAATTTTATGTATATTTTACCATAATAAAAAGCTAATAAAATTAATTTTATGTTTTTGGATTATAATAGCAATGCATGTTTGTGCTAGCAAAATTGGGGGAAAAACAGAAAAAAGAAGAAAAAATCATCCATAATCTTGTCATTCAGAATACCAAAATCTTTAATGTTTTCATTTGACCATGTTTACTTTTTAAAAATACATCTTTTTTTGGCTGTGCTGGGTTTTTGTTGCTGTGAGGGGACTTTCTCTAGTTGTAGTGAGCAGGGGCTATTCTCTAGTTGCGATGCATGGGCTTTTCATTGTGGGGGCTTCTCTTGTGGAGCACGGGCTCTGAAGCATGGGCTTCAGTAGTTGTGGCACACGGGCTTAGTTGCTCTGAGGCATTGGGATCTTCAAGGACCAGGGATCAAACCAGTGTCCCCTGCATTGGCAGGTGGATTCTTAACCACTGGACCACCAGGAAGGTGTGACCGTTTTTACTTTTAACTACTCTCTTGTCAATAAAATGACCATCACTTTCTACCGCTTCTGGTATAGGTAGTACAGTAGCACCTACTCATTCCCCCATGAAATTTCAGCACCTTAGACAATCCCCAAACAGAGAAGAAATAGTTGGTGTCAAGTTGCAAAGCTGTTGAGCACATCGTGGGGACTTAATGGGTCAGCAGGTCTGACTTTCCAGCTATAGTTCTATGAAAAGTCTGTAAAAGGGCTTTAAAGTCTTTGGTCTTTCTGTGTGACACATTGAGCCCTGGAGAATGGACTCAAGTCCCCCATATGTTGATTGTGGCATCCTAAGAGAACCTGAGGGCTCTGTTGTTTTTTTTTATCGTTTTAAGGTGAGATTTTATTAATAGGGAATATTAATTACAGCAATTTGAAATATAGACAGAATAAATTCTTTGCAAAGTTTTTATTGAAAAAACCTTCTGAAAAGTTTTTCTTGTCTAAAAAAGGATGCCTGCTTACAGTTTATAGAATATTACAACAGGAAAAGTCTTCAGATCATTTCTGGTTTCATATACTTGACTCAATCAGCTGATAACAGATACTTATTGAGTACCTCCTGTACTGTGCGAAGCACTAGGAACATGAAGGTGAAGAAGAATGAGAATCTGCCTACAATGAGCTCCCAGTGCTGCAAGGCTGAGTAGATAAGGTTTATGTCTTGTACATGTAGAGGGGATATTTTAGCAATTTTCTTTTTTTCTTTTCTTTAGTTTTTGGTTGTGCTGAGTCTTCGTTACTGCGTGCAGACTTTTCTCTAGTTGACGTGAGTTTGGTCTACTCTCTGGTTGCAGTGCGAGGACTTCTCATTGCCGTGGCTTCTCTTATTGTTGGAGTACAAGCTCTAGGGCACACAGGCTTCAGTAGTTGTGGGGCATGGGCTTAGTTGCTCCAAGCATGTGGGCTCTTCCTGGACCAGGGATTGGCCCCGTGCCCCCTGCATTGGCAGGCGGATCCTTAACCACTGGTCCACCAGGAAAGTCCAAGAGTTTGTAAATTATTGATTTGTATTCAAGTATAGTTGCTTTACAAGGTTTTGTTAGTTTCTACTGTTTGGCAGAGTGAATCAGCTGTATGTATACATATATTGCCTCTTTTTTTTGGATTTCCTTTTGCTCAGTAGGACTTCCCTGGTGGCTCAGACAGTAAAGTGTCTGCCTACAATGCAGGAGACCCAGGTTCAATCCCTGGGTTGGGAAGATCCCCTGGAGAAGGAAATGGCAACCCACTGCACTATTCTTGCCTGGAAAATCCCATGGATGGAGAAACCTGGTAGGCTACAGTCCATGGGGTTGCAAGAGTCGGACATGACTGAGTGACTTCACTTTGCTCAGTGCTCTAGCTAGCTAGTTGAACTGAGCTGATACAGTCCATGGGGTTGCAAAGAGTCGGACACGACTAAGCGACTTTTACTAGCTAGCTAGCTAAGTTGCTTCAGTTGTGTCCGACTCTTTATGACCCTGTGGACTGTAGCCCACCAGGCTCCTCTGTCCATGGGATTCTCCAGGAAAGAATACTGGAGTGGGTTGCTATGCCCTCATCCAGGGGGTCTTCCTGACAGAGGAATCAAACCTGCATCTCTTATGTCTCTTGCATTGGCAGTTGGGTTGTTTATCACTGCTCAGTGATCTGTGGTGACCTAAAAAGGGCTCTTAATTCTCACATCCACTCTCAACCATCCTGTCCACTGGCTGCCCCAGGGTCTTCTGAAAGGGGCTCTGGCCCTAAAGAAGAAAAAGATGCTGAGGCATTGCAGTGGGGCTGCCTCTGTCTGCTTGCCACGTGACTACCTCACTTAGAGCCTGCAAGAAGCTGCAGTCGCATTGTGGTGTTGACAAGAAAGCAAGGCTGAGCCTTTGACCTGACCAGAGGCTGTGCCTTCTCCAGTCAATTCAGTATATTCTGGCAAACTCTAATGGGGTCAGGCCTGGATCACTCCCTCAGAGAGACTTCCAATGGTCAGAGGAATGAGGAAAAGGCTCAATGGTTTAGCATGGGATGGGGTGACAGAGAGAAATCTCTAGAGCATTTCACTGGGTTCAGCCTTGAATTGTGCAAAGAGACTTACTTGCTTTCCTGCTCGAAAATGGAATAATACTTAAATGTGAGTTGAAAATTGTATTGGAGGGAGTGGACTTGAGATAAGAAATCTTTCAGTTGGCTTGTCCTCTGCCTATATGTACTTAAAGCAAAGAAGCAATAATCCTGTTTTTCCAGAATTATCTTGATTGTGAAATATGTAAGCAGTGGCAGTGAAGTAATTACACTGATCGTCCTCTTTCAACACAGCAGAATTCCATAAGCACACAAGTGCTGTCCTTTGAACAGTCACCATAGGAAGCCACACAATTATTTCCTAATGTCATTGCTCAAAACACAGGGAATTTTCCTCAGAATGAGTTTATGAGTCATGTGAGATGACCTGGGCCTTTACTCTATAGTCCCATCTCATGTGTTTTTTTAATCACCTGTTTTTTTATCATTAGGTGATAAAAGAAAAATGTTTTGGTAGTAAAGGAAAACCAATTTTTTTTAAACCCGACTTTTAGTGGTTTTAATTGCATTCTTCCAAGTCTATAATTAAGTCATTGTTGCCACCTGTCTCTCCTTTTTTCTGGTTGATATAGGTCCAGTCATTTTAAACTAAAATGTTCTTTTTCTTAGGCTGGAGCTTTACACAGATTGTTGAAATCCCTAGAATTTTTAAACACTTTGTATGAAAACTTGAATAAGGCTTTATTTACCTCTTGACTTTTGCAGTGGTATGTCATACACATAGCAGTGCTCCAGAAATTTTGTTGGTGGATGCACTTGAAAATCAAAGGAATTTTTGAACACTAGTCCCAAATTCCTTGTACTCTGAAGTTTTTCATGTTATTTGGAACACTGTAACTATCAGAAATCAATAGTATGAATCCAGTTTAAAAGGAGAGAAAATAGAAAAGAGATGGAGGAACATCAAAACGGTCACTCATAGCGGTCCTCTTTGAATGATGGAATTCTAAGTAACTTTTATTTTCTTCTGACATTTTTAGATTAAAGATCCTTCAATCAATATATATTGCTTTAATTCAATTTTTTTAAAATTAGTATTTATTTTTGGCTGTGCTGGTTCTTCATTGCTGCATGCCCTTTCCTCTAATCATAGAAGAGTAGGGGCTACTCTCTAGTTGCAGTGTGTGGGCTTCTCAATGTGATGGTTTCTCATTGCAGAACATGGGCTCTAGGATGTGTGGGCTTCAGTAGTTGTATAGCTCATGGGCTCTAGAGCTCAGGCTCAGTAGTTGTGGTGCATGGGCTTAGTTGCCCTGTGGTATGTGGAATCTTCCCCCACCAGGGATTAAACCTGTGTTCCCTGCATCGGCAGGCGGGTTTTTCACCACTGACCACCAGGAAAGTCCCATGTATTGCTTTATAATTACACAAAATCAATTAATCTTATGTAAAAAAAAATGTGACCTGTTTATATGCGGTTAGTAAGGCAGTAGATTTTAGCCTTTCTTGGATCACACACTCCTTTGAGGTACGGAAAGCTCTGGGTCCTTTTCCTATAAAGATGTTCATGCATTTTTCATACAATTTCAGACTTTCACAGATCCCACGTAGCCCATCTAAGGACCATTTAGAGACTCCAGATTAGGAAGCAAATTAGGAGTGGAGAAAGTGGCACCCAGAAAGCAGTTGACTGCTAAATCAATAAGGAAAGATACAGGGTCTATGAATTTTGTCAGTGCCAGTGTCCGCAGATTCAGTAGACCAGCCCTTCTGTCAAGCTGTGCAAATCAAGCAGGATGCTATTGTAAGAGAGAGGGGATTTTCCATTCCTGGAACCTCAAGTGTCCTGTTCTTTAGGTTACAGGGTGCTGACAAGGAGTAAGTAAAATCCTTGAGGAGACTGAGAGCCCAGCTGAACCAAGGATTTGTTATCCCCGTAAATGAAGGCCCTGAGCACCCAGTTAGGATTTTCTCCTGTGGCATCAAAGACAAGCAGGGAAGGGTTTGATGTTGGGGAGTGGCCATGAATGTGGTTCTGAATGACAAGGGACTCGTGAGAGGGCTATTGATCAGGGGGTCCAGATTGAAATGAAAACGAACACAGGACAGGAATGCGCTGGCATATGGAGAGACTGGGCAAGGGGGATGTTAGCCTAGTTGGAAATGGTCCTGGGGACAACATGAGGAGATTCTTTTCTAGGAAAGAGAGTTCGATCATTATGCCAGTGGTCCAGCCACATGTTATAGGTAGAGGCTTGTAGAGGGAGGGTTGTGCTGAGTCTGGAGTCTCACAGTGTCATTGCATCAGATGAGCATCGCAAAATGGGGGTGCTTAGATAAGGGCTTTGGGAGTGCTTCTTGCTGGTGCTTCTTCACATGTGTGATGAATTGCACTTTGAGTCACTTTTAGGGAAGGAAGCCAGAAAATGTACCTGTAGGCACCTTCTGCACACTGAGAAAATGTGAGCTGAAGGGAGGGGAGGGATGGGGAGAGAGAGGTTGCTCAGGAGGAAGTTTGGCAATGGGAGAACTGTTACCATCACAAAAAGAGTTTTGCTGGAGTCATCAACTTGCTCTCAAGTCTAATTCACATGCCCAACCAACACGATTTTCTACCCCCTGACACTTTACATTTCTTCATGCAGGTGTGTCTGAGTCTATGAAAACTTCATATATGATGTTGTGACTTTGTCAAAAAAGAATGAGTGATGATTCATGTTATTAAAGTGTTCAGTAGTCTGGCTGCTTTGGACGGCTACTCAAATGTGTGTATTTCAGTGAGCATTTTGTAGATTGTGATCCTCTTGAAAGATTGGAAGAGGCAGAAAATCATTTTGTTTTCTTTTTGGTTGCACTGAATCTTTGTTGCTGTGTGTGGGCTTTCCCTAGTTGTGGCACTCAGGCTTCTCATTGTGCTGGCTTCTCTTGTGGTGGAGCACAGGCTCTAGGGCACCTGGGCTTAGTTGTGGTGGCACGCACGGGCTTAGTTGCCCCACATGTGGAATCTACCTGGGCCAGGGATCAAACCCATGTTCCCTGCATTAGCAGGTGGACTCTTATTCTATGAACCACCAGGGAAGTCCAAAAAATCTTAATGTTGAGATTAGAAAGATAATCACAGTGGTTTCATACTTTGTTCATTCAGTCATTTAAGATAATAATTTGAGGGTGATGAGGATAGAGCCAAGAATAAGACAAAGACCCTTGAATCACAGAGCTTTCATTCTAGTGAGGGGAGAGGTGGAAAAGGAAATGGGCACCACAGCACTTCATCATGGGACTAAGATGGGGAAGGAGGTACAGGTACTACCTCTGGGTTTGAGGAGGTGGGTAGCACTGGGTAGGAGGGAGTGGCCATTTGTACCTAGAAAGATGGGCAGCTTCATGAAGTCTTGCAGTGGGGTTGCGGGGAGAACTGGCAGAGGAGCAGAACTGGTAGAGGAGCAGCAAAGGTGGCTAACAGGGCTCTTAGGAGCTCTGCCCACAGGTTAGGCGGGCTGTGGATTAGAGGGTGGGGTCAGAGGCTGGGAGTGGAGGCCAGATCTTACAAGCCTTACTAACCAGAGCAAGCCTTTTTCTGTAGACTATGGTTTTGTTTTTTAATTAAGAAAACTTATTGCTAATTATATTAATATATTCTGTATTTCTCAAGGAAAACGTAGGACGTTTTTATTCAGTCCTTCCCATTGTTTACCCCAACATTTTTCTCTGCTTTGCAAATCACCAACTCTGCAGGCTGTGTTGACCCCTTAAAGGGGTTTAAACAAAGAAATATTGTGATCCACCTTACATTTTGCTGAAAATTTAACCATTTTGAATCAAATTAGCCATTGAAAAGGTGTGGGAAACACACGAAATGCAAATTGGCAGTTGATATTTTCAAAATAAAATGTTCAGGCAAATTAATCTCTGTCACACAAGGAAGATGTAAGCAAGCATTTCTTTCTCTGTGAAAGAAAAGCTCCTCATAGAAACAGAACCCTCACTTTATTTTCCTCAGTAGTTTTGTATGCAACTCTAATGAGTAGTTTTCCATAATTCCATGTATTGCTTCTGGAAAAAGTAGACAATGGGGCAAATTTTCAGCCTATGCTGTCATTTTATGGATTAATTTCCATTAGCGCTGACCTCCTGGCTTTCCATGCATAAATATGAGTAAAACATCTGTTCATGTCATTCCCCTGCTTAGAAACCTCTGCTGGCTCCCTATCTCCTATACTAGGAAGCAGTCCAATCTCATGGCCTTGGCATCTGTAGTCCTCCGTAATCATGCCTTTCCAGCTCATCTCGACCATTTCTCCTTATTCTGTGGGTCCCCAGGCCCTTGAACACATGAATTATCATCCTCTTCTATTACTTCTGCTCTCGTGTTTGCCTGCCATACATTTCTCCACCTTGCCTGCCACGGGCAGTTTTATTGAGTCCTTCAAGGCTCAGCAGACATGTGACCTCCTCTCTGAGCCTCCTTCACCTGTGGAATTAATCTGCATTCCCACAGCATTCTCTGTATCCCCTTATCCCGTCGTATTTTAACTCTCTATTGAGGAGGTCTGTCTTCCCTCTGAAGCTCATGAATTCCTGAAGGGCAGCACCCACATCTTGCCCATCTTTGTTTTCTCAGCTCTGTGGCCCACTGCCTGGCACAGGGTGGATGCTCAGTGACTGTCAGAACTAAGCTGTGTGTTTTGTGTTTCTGTAAGAGCTCCAGAAGAGCCCTCAGGGAGTGACAGGGCAGCAAGCCTCACTTTTGTACCAGGCCTATCAGTGGACTAGCTGAAGCGTGGGCTCCTCACACACTGACACCTAACCATTCTAGTGAAGGGTGCCATGGTTGCTGTACTGGGAACTCCTCTTCCTAAATAGTGGAGGGGTTTTTTTAGGTATAAGGAAGTGAAACTGGTTAGGAGGGAATTAGCTTAAATAAGATTACAGATAGGCATTTTTTTGTTTGTTTAGAGGAAGATGTATAAAAACGCTGAGTAGCCAAGGGGTGGTTACCCGAAGGATGCTGGTCTGATTTAACAGCCTTTCCTAAGGGTTGACAGTCACCTTGTTCCCGGGAGCTGTGCCCCAGTGAGACCCCGTGAAGTTGGAAAATGTGGACAGGAAAGTGAGAGATGAATTTCTGAATGGATAAGAGCTGGAGAGGTCATTGAAACTTACTAACCTGAGAGTAGGCTTTGAGCTTGATTACGCTCTGCTAAAGCAGTGTGGGAGTGACTGTAGACTAAACACTGCAAACAGTCTGCCCAGGACATAGGAAGGACAATAAGATACAGGGCATGATAAGCAGCATGATGTATAGACTCCTGCCTCACATCACCAAAAGGCAGAACCTACTGGAAGAAGGTCTATCTCTTTAATCACAAGTGGGTAGATAGGATAGACATGGCTCAGATCACCGTATACCGAAATAACTATATATACCAAGAAGTAGGGCATCTCCTGATTTTTTTGAAGAGATAAACTTAAGAAAAATCAAAGGAGCTCTCACTTTATTTCACATAGCTTTAGAATGTATTATGAAGTGGTATAAACTGAGGATATTCAAAAAAGGCAGCAAGCGTGAGAATAAAAGTGTGAAAGTGTTAGTCGCCCAATCATGCTGACTCTTTGTGACCCCATGGACTGTAGCCTCCCAGGTTCCTTTCTCCGAGGGATTCTCCAGGCAAGAATGTTGGAATGGGTTGCCATTTCCTTCTCCAGAAGATCTTTCCAACCCAGGGACTGAATCCAAGTCTCTTGCATTGCAGGTAGATTCTTTACCATCTGAGCCACCAACGAAGTCCACCCCCCAGTTTCCCCTCCCCATAAAAAGAGAAAAAAGGCAGAATTTCAATTAATGGATAGATCCAATATGACTGATTATGGAAAATGAAAGTATTTGTAGAAATGTGTATCTTTGCTCCTTTAAAGGTTGGTTTTCAAAATGGTGCCCATCAGTTTTCTTTACTCCATGTCAGAAGCAAATTAATGGAATGGGTAGACCAGTCGTTGGATCCAGTGTGGAAAATGAAGAGTGTCTGATTTATAGGTTACAGAGCTTTTTTAATGAAATAGACTTGTCTTGTTGTGTTCAAATGACACAAATAGGACCTTTGGGTTTTTCTGTCTTCATGGAATGTAAGTAATCTAGCTGGCTCAATCTGTATACCTGTTGAACGTCAGTGCATTTTACATTTTGTTCTGCTTAAGAATGCAAGGTATGATATAGTTCTGTTTGTCAAATTCAGGAAAAAGTCAACAAGATTTCTTTTATGTCATTACTGGAGTGGGAACCAAGATCTGAGGCGGGTTTTAAATTATTTGATGGGCACATAGTCTAATTTCTTCTTGTATGAATGAATTATCTGCAATAATTTTGTATGTCTGTGTGAACTTGTTAAATTCTTTGGTTGGCTAGAAAGAAAGCTGAAAGAAAGCCATTACGTGTAACCAGGTTGCATTTTTCTTTCTGTCAATAATGGTTTGCTAAAGAATACAAAGTGTTCTAGTTTTAAAAAAGCTACTTTGCTATTCTCTCAGTTTATTCAAGCCTTTCTTTTTGTTTTTATCTCTTTTTGTCCTGTCTTTGAGTCATTTAAATACTAATTAGCACAAAGTGAACACAAAAAGTAAGGGAGTGACTGGATTCAAATCAGTTTTCCTACCTGTCAGGCAGCATATTGAGTCAACTTAAAATTATCGGTTTAAATCAAGTTTTGGGGTATAGAATTCATCAAAATTGTATTTTTTCATCTGTAGATAATCTATATTACTTGCATAATATTTGAGTTGGCTGTAATGAAAACACTTGTTAACCAAGTTTGAATTAATCATAGAGGATATATCAAGATTTGTCTATTTTGTGATTTAAGAAAATAATATAAATTCTTTGTAGGTTTTAAAAAATAGTTCTTGAGTTTGTATAAATATGCCAAATAGACTTAGAAAAGTAATTTGGCATCTGAAAAGAATTCCTCCCTAGGCGAAAACTCTAAAGAGGAAAAAAAATGAGTTTTCCTTTTCATCAGATTTAAATGCCTTTAGAATCTCACTTTGCTGATTTCTCAGAATCAAAAATCAAATTAAAACTGAGATCTGAAAATGAATTCTGAAAGCCTTAGCGATCAATGAGCTGTCCCTCTCTTCTTGTGTGCTGCCATTTGGGCTGGGAAAGCATACGTGTAAGGTCAGTCTCTTTGTTTTATTGTCTGGCTTTGTGGTTCTCACAACTCTCTTCTAGGTTCTGTGGAGGATACCGAGGTGAATTAGACACGGTCCCTTGACAACATCTTACTGTTGTTTTTTTGTAATCTGATTCTTACCCATTTGAAGTTGAATCTGCCAACTCCTGCCCCAAAGTAAAAGATCTAAGGTGCTAATCCCTACTCATTGATGGCAAATGCTAAATTGGAAGCAACAATTAAGAAATGTAAAACTTCTTATCCAATTACAAGTTCCATAAGCCAGTCATGCTCAGCATCATCAGGGCAATGAGAAGGCAAGATCTCACTTTGGTTAAAAAAAAAATGAAAGTGTAGTTTGAGTCAGCACCAGCAAATCTTAAATTGCTAAGTCTGTCCAAGGGAATTAAACATGGTAGAATTGAGGATGGGGAAATGTTTTATATTTGTTTGTGTGTATTATGGTTAGGAGTACTGGTTTTGGAGTCCATCAGATAGGTATAGATTTGAATCCCAGCTCTGCTAATATGTGGCATTGGACCTGCCTGAGCCTCAGTTTCCTCATCTGTAAAATGGGCATAATAAAAGAACCTCCTGTGCAGAGGTTTTGCAGGAATTAAGTGAGATAATAGATACAAAATACTTAGCGTATATTATGCTCAGAGTAAGGGATAACTAATGTACAGACATTGTTTTCTCCTCCAGGTGTTTATGATCTTGCTAAGGAGACTAATATGCAAAGTACCCACAATGCAATTACATCTCTATGTGAGTAAATGCCACAATAGTTGGGAAAGACGTTAAGGGTTGTGGATGAGAGAGGTTGGAGGTTGGACTCACAGGAAGAATGTGAGAGCCAAGGTGGAAATTAGGAAGGAGCATTACCCATGGTCTCATGAAAAGTATGATTTTCCCTTTATCTGTTTGTTAGCTGTAAGAAAGGTCAGTGTCTTGAATGAGATTTGTAAGTGGGTATTTGTGCCAAGATCTGTCCTGAAAAATAATCTTTATTAAAATATGTTCATGTCTATTTTGCCAAGTCAGTTGTACTAACTGAAAAGATGGCCTTCCCTCCACTAGCATCATCATCCAGTTTATATTAATTCAAAGCTCCTTTGTACTTGAGTTCTTATTTGGAAAGAGGGAAAGAAATGACGTGGTGAAAGGTAATCATATGAGTGACAAAAGACAAGGGCATAATAAAGCCAGATACTCTTGACATGAACCTTATGAAAAATTCCTTACAGTCATGGTTCTTTTGTTGCCATGCTGTGTAGAGTCCCCCTCTAGAAATCTCTAGTCTACAGTGGTGACGTTTCCCATTTCTGCTAGTTGCAGCTCAAATTTTGCTGCTCCTTACTGTCCTACCACTCTTGACAGATACTTAGTCTCCAACATTACAGAATTTATCAACAAAAGTAGAAGATGAAATGATCCGAGACCATGTGTAGCCATATAGGGGAATTCTTCTGATTGCTATACGTATGGATAGATGGGCTCACACACTTTAATGTGCAAGAACACTTGTGCAGTCATTTTGTTGGAAGAAAATGTGATAATCAAAGGGTCTGACACGTGTGGAAGCCAAATGGGGCTTCAAGTTCTAACAGTTTCTGTGATCAAGTTAAACAGATCAAGTGTTATACTTGTGATCAAGTATAACAGTTTCTGTGATCAAAGCTGTCTTGGCTTTATCAACCTCCCCCTCTAGATCATGAGCTCCTCAAATTGAAGTGAAAGTGAAAGTTGCTCAGTCGTGTCTGACTCTTTGCGACCCCACAGACTATATAGCCCATGGAATCCTCCAGGCCCGAATAGTATCTTCCCAACCCAGGGATCGAACCCAGATCCTCCCGCATGGCGGTCAGATTCGTTACCAGTTGAGCCACCCAGGGCTAGCACAAAGCCTGGAGCTTAGCAGGGACTTGATAAGAGTGCTCTGCCCTTCAACCCACTTTCTTTTCTGCATTGCTGGAAGCAGCATGTCCCCAGTGGGCCACTTTGAGTGTAAAGTGTTATTTTGAGATCTCTGTGGAGAAAGCCTTCCAAACCGGGCTCCAAATGTCTGAAACAAAAGGGGAGCTAAATCCCTTAGGGGGTGTCTGGAGTCATTCCCAAGGGAGGGAAGTGGGCAACGGGTGGGAAGGAGAGATGCATGGAGTAACTCCCTCTGTTTGAGTCTTCCTTCTTTTCTAAGATGGTTGTTATTTTCAATATGATTCTGTTCAGATGCCATTGAAACTGTAGTCTGATCACAATACTGCGAAAATCAGCTTCTAACTTTTGGTCGCCATCATTCTCCTTCTTAAACCAGTTGTTGCCGCTCTCCTTCTGGCACCAAAACTTAATGTGGAGAAGGAGGTGGCAGGAGGAGATTTTGAATTGGCTCCATGCCCCACTGCTAAGCCTTCTGCCTGCTCTGCTCTCTCTCCCAGTGCGATACAGAAGGGATTCTGTCAAGCAGTGTTCACTGCAGACTTGTAGAAGAGACATTCTTAGCATTCTTAAGCAGAACTAGTTTCTAAAGTGAAAAATTTACCAGTGAACGAATGACCTTTGGTGTAATATCTAAACAGAAGTAGTGATTTAAATCAGCAGGCTGATTTTGCACTGTTGACAGAGAAATATTACATGATTATGATTACTTTTTAAAAATGAAACTGAAATGATACGGTTTCCAATGATATGGCTTCCCTGGTGGCTCAGAGGTTAAAGGGTCTGCTTCCAGTGTGGGAGACCTGGGTTCGATCCCTGGTCCGGGAAGACCCCCTGGGGAAGGAAGTGGCAACCCACTCCAGTACTAAACCAGCTTGCTAGTAATGTGCACTTTTATTTTTACTTATTTATTATTTATTTGGCTACTCCAGGTCTTGGTTGTGGCATGTTGGACCTAGTTCTCTGACCAAGGATGGAACCCGGGCCCCCTGCATTGGGAGTGTGGTATCTTAGCCACTGGACCACTAGGGAAGTCTTTGTGCCCTTTTAAATACCTGAGTGGTTGGAGGGTTGAATATATAATATACTTGCATATACATATTTACATATTATTTTAGGATTGCAAACTTGGTTTTACATTGATACATACATAAGTTAAGATGACTGTACAGCAGATATAGAGGGACTACCACTAAAGCATAAAGTTTTCAGTGTTTGATGCTGTTGGTGATTCCCAATGAAGATACGTCTTTGTACAGAAGCAGATTGTATCTGAATCTGTACTGATGAGTTCCCTTTTTCAATCTCTGTTATTTCAGTCTATGTTAGAAATCATAAAGTTATCTTTATTTGTGGAATTGTGCATTTCTTCACAGTTTGAGAGTTTATACATGGAAGTCTATTTAGATTTGGTCCTAGTGTCCTAAGTCTGGAAGAGTATACTGTGTCCCAAACCACAGTACAGAGATTGACATTTAAAATTTTATTTTACTAGGGATTAGGAAAATATTGACTTAGTTTCCTCTGGGGGACTGATACGAAGTTTACTGTTTCAATAAATCCATTTCAATGGAAAAGAGATTTGAAGAAAAATATGAAGTATATAATAGCGCAGAAGATGTGGAAAAAAATCTTTTAAGACTTTTTACATGAGTAAGTTGAGTTGGGAGACACTGCTAAGAACAGAGGGGCTTCCCAGGTGGCTCAGTGGGTAAAGCATCCGCCTTCAATGCAGGAGATCTGGGTTTGATCCCTGGGTCGGGAAGATCTCCTTGCGAAGCACATGGCAACCCATTCCAGTTTTCTTACCTGGAGAATCCCATGGATAGAGGAGCCTGGCTGGCTACAGTCCATGGGATTGCAAAGAGTCAGACACAGCTGGAGCGACTGAGCATGGACGCACACTAAGAACAGAGGATCAGTAGTTGGAAGACCTGGGTTTGAATCTAGATTCTACCATTAGATATAGACAGCTGATCTTAAGCCTCTGAGCCAGTTTCTTCATGTGTAACTTTGAAACAATAGTATTTTCCTTGTCTATTTCACAGGTTTGGGTTAAGAAACAGGTAGAATATATATTGAAAATGTTTTCTTAAAACTTTAAAGTCATTTTGGAGTGAAACAACACCCAAACCCCTAATAATATAACCAGCAAGTTATTTCAAGAGCCCTCAGGAATCAGTGAATATGAACTTTGAAAGGCAAACCTTTTTTTTTCTCCTACATGGTGAAAACTGAGTAGGTTCCAAATTTAGGCTGACGGTTTTCCTGTCACTACTTAGGAAGAGAAGACTGAAACATATGTTTGCTTCTCTCCAGATTATATGAATGCTTTTGCCTTTTACTTAATGCTGCTACAGAATTCAGAGAAGTACACAGTGGGCGCTTGCTATGATTTGGATGCTTATAAAGTACCGTTTATTACAGTGTTCTTGCGTTATGAGAAAGCAACTTTTCAGGCCAATCAGTGCACCAACTGGCAGGAAGGCAGTTCCCAAATCTGAGAGGAAGACCCTTTTTGTGTATGATAGAAGCTTTATTTAGAGCAACCCTGTAAATCTGATTATCAAATGATAAAGCCAAATAGGAAAGTTAGATAAGCATTTTATGTTCTAGACTGCCAGGCAAGGGGATATATTGTATACACATGGCTGATTCACTTTGCTGTACAGCAGAAATAAACACAGCATTGTAAAGCAACTATACTCCAATGCAAATTAATTTTTAAAAATTATACATAGACTGCCAGGCAGAGCTGCTATTAAATCATGATAATTCTAAAAGTCAGAGGTTTTCATTGTCTCTGATGCCAACAGAGTTACACTGAATCCTACAGGAAAGGAAATGTAGGGTGTGGTTCTTTGGGGCTGACTCCTACTGTAGCCTTTCTCTTCCACTGACAGTTTGGGCTTTTAATGCCTGGGAGAGGGCTGCAGATAAAAGTTCAGATCAGAGGCAGCTGGGTGATGGGAGGGAGCCCTTAGTCCTTCTCTTCGGGGAACCCTTAGTCCTTCTCTTTTTCCTCTTAAAAAGATGAAGCCTGATTCACAGGCCTAGATCTTCTTTCAGGGGAAGATTTGTGGGACTCAGAATAGCCACTCTACCTTTTTCTGCATTTGAGCTACCACTGATAAAGAAATAGGACCAAAGACCCAGAATGCTTAGTTGAATCGGTTTTCTATGAAAAGTGACACCTTTTTTTCTGTAACACGAATATGTGGCCTTTAAAACACACGGAGAACTGCAAGTTTCATTTTTAGAGTGCATATACTGCACGTGTAAATAAGTGGTTCATTTTGCTGTATCCTTTAGCATATTAATTTGACAACTACGTTAGAAAGCTGAAGGAGGATTTTTTTCTTTTTCAAAGTTACTTGGAGTAGGTACTTATGAAATTACTATGCAGAGAGATTAATAGATGCTAATCCAACAGGTTAAACATTGAAATTTGAGGACTGTTTTTGCAATCTGTATGGGAAGATAGTTGGCACCAAAAGCAAGACTTTGAAATTATTTTCACTAAGTCTTGCCTTCTTCGATGGGGCTTTATTCACTTTATTCTCATTTTTCTCTGAGAAATGGATCACACACTCTGATTGTTAGGGCTGGAAGCTGCATTCACAGTGTTCTTTCATTGAGTCCATGAAACATGGCAGATGTGGGACGAGGGGGTCAAATTTTCCTATCAGAAAAATCTCTGTGTTCACAAACTGAATGTTTTTTTCTTTTGTTTCAGCTGATAGATCATGATAGGGATAATCTGCTTGATTTAATCCCATAGGTTGATAAATCCAAATTTGACTTGAAATAAAGTATATCTTTGTTCAGATCTTTTTTCCCAGCAGACTTATTGAGATATAATTGAAAAATCAAAGTATATATTTAAAAGCTTCAATGTGATGATTTAATATATATGTATCATTGGGAAGTGATTACCACAATCAAGTTAATTAATACATCTATCACCTCACATGATTACCTTTTCTGTGTGTGTGAGAATGTCTAAGATCTACTCTCAGCACATTTCAAGTATACAATATAATATAGTCACCATGCTGTACATTAGATCCTCAGAACTTAACTTATAACTGAAAGTTTGTACCCTTTGACTAACTTCTCCCCCATTTTCCCTCATCCCCCTGCCCTTGGCAACCACCATTCTACTTTTTTTTAGATTCTACCATATAAGTGATACCGTATAATATTTGTCTGACTTATTTCACTTAGCATAATGCCTTCAAGATTTATTCAAGCAGCGGAATTCCTTCTTTTCTGTGACTGAACAACCTATCTGTCTATCTATCTATCTATTTTATGTTGTTAAAAATTCCATTCCTCTCTTGATGGAAACCTAGGTTGCTTCCGTGTTTTGGTTATTGTGAATAATGTTGCAGTGAACTTGGGAGTGCAGCTATCTCTTTGGGATAATGATTTCTTTCCCTTCAAATATATATCCAGAATTGGGATTGCTGGATCATATGGTAGTTCTATTATTAATTTCTTGAGGCACCTCTATACTGTTTTTGTTACCATCTTTTAGATTTGTTGAAGGTAGGAGATGGGATCCTATTCCAAGTTCAGTACCTTGTTCTTTTGTATCTTTCTGTATTTCTCAGGCAAGGGAAGGCTGTATGAAGTAGAAAGAACAGAGCTTTGGAATCAGATGCAGGTTTAAATTCCAGCTCTGAAGGTGGGCAAGTTACTTAATCTGATTTGAGTCCAGGATTTCCTCATCTGTAAAGTGGGGACAAAGATTCAACCTGTTTCATAGGGTTATTATGAGTCTTACATGAAAAACTGTAGAGAAAGCACTTGGCATGGTGCCTGGCATCTAGAAAGGGCTTCGTAAGTGCTGTTACCACTCGTGGATTTCTCCAAGTCACTAACCCTACTCCTTGCAACTCCTAGTCTCGGGCTAGACTCTACTGTCAATGCCTGTGTCCACTGCAAGTCCCGCAGGGACCCCTGACTTTGCCACCTGGAACCTCATCCTTTCACGCCCTGTCCACCGAATCAAGCATCTCCAGGACCCATACCTGCCCCGGCTGTGGCAGAACTTAAGGCATCCTTTGGACAACATGCCTGGTATCGAACAGGCACAGGAATGTTGATACCCTCTCAGTTACCCAGTGAATAGTGTATACTCATTATCAACTCACAGGCTTCTAAATAGGCCACTTTTTGTTTTGTCTTAAATTCAATAAATTGTTGGGGGGGTACATGGACAAGCAGAGTACAGGGCTGTCTCTCCTGAACTCTTGCCTTTAGCAGAGATGTGTGTGTGTGTGTGTGTGTGTGTATTTGGTGTGTGTGTTTAATTATAGAGATGGTTTCTCTCATAAAAGTGTCTCCCTTAAGTGCTGATTATCAGTAATCCCTTTGGTGAAATAATGTATCTTGGACACATGACAAGGAACATCAGTCTGTTTGACAGTATTACTTTCTTTTTGTCTCTTATAAAGGAAAAGACCAAAGTTGTTGAGCCCTTGGACTATGAGAATGTTATCGCCCAAAGAAAAACTCAGATTTACAGCGACCCGCTCCGAGACCTGCTTATGTTTCCAATGGAAGATATATCTGTGAGTCCACTAGTACTTCTTCAAAATTGCATTTTTCAGGCTGGTTCGTATAGCAAGAATATTCTGTGTCTTCTAGATCTCCGTGATCAGTCGTCAGCGCCGAACAGTCCAGTCCACTGTACCAGAAGATGGTGAGAAGAAGGCCCAGAGTTTGTTTGTCAAAGAGGTAAGAGGCTCAGAGGCCACAGAAGAAAAGTCATTATTCATTCATTTAATAAATGCTGTATTTAAAATACTCTTAGTGTAAATGGAAAACAAAATTACTAGAATTTAACTGATCTACGTAACAACTCTATTTGATGTGACATAGAGGATACAGCTTAAATACTTTCACAAGTAGCTTGTATTCTTAGTCTTTTTTTATAAACTTGAATACTGTTTGGACTTGAAGTCAGAGTCCAAGAGAACATGTGAATTGGGATTTATTACCACCAACTGGTTTAGGAAGACACAGTTAATCCCCAAAGGAAGGTCTCAGTACCAGCATTCCCCAGATGAGTTATAAAAGTCTGTCAGCTTATTGCTGCTGCTGCTGCTGCTGCTGCTGCTGCTTAGTTGCTTTAGTCATGTCCGATTCTTTGTGACCTCATGGACTGTAGCCCACCAGGTTCTTCTGTCCATGGGATTCTTCAGGAAAGAATACTGGAGTGGGTTGCCATGCCCTCCTCCAGGGGATCTTCCCTACCCAGGGATCCAACCCCAGTCTCCTGCATTGCAGGCAGATTCTTTACCCCTGAGCCACCAGGGAAGCCCCGTCAGCTTATTACCAGACATAAAAACAGTGTGTATGTACCCTTCCTACATTTTAAATTAAAGATTCCTGTTTTCTTTCAGTGTATTAAAACCTATAGCACAGATTGGCATGTGGTGAACTACAAGTATGAAGACTTCTCTGGAGACTTTCGAATGCTGCCATGGTAAGTTTAGAATTTAAGAGAAACTTTCAAGAGGCGAGTTATTAAACATTTTACATTTTTTCAAACCACTTGTGAAGCTTCTCAATTATAACAGATAATAAAGCAAAACCTCAAACAACCAGCATGTTTGGTAAGTGTGTTTTGGGTAATTGGATATTTTTGCATGTTGAAATTTTTTCTGAAATGGACATGTGCACTTCTTGGCTTTGGTGCATGTATATTGACCGTAAAATTATCCTTCTTTGATTCTGGATAATGTTGTGAGCATTTTCTAGTGCTGTCAGTGAAAAAGCTAGAAGACATTTGACTCAGTTTGATGGCCCCAGACATCTCTTGACAAAAGTACATCTCTTGAAACTTTCCTGGTGATCCAGTGGTTAAGAATCTGCCTGGCAATGCCAGGGACATGGATTAGATTCCTGGTTGGGGAACTTTGACCCCACATGCCGTGAGGCAACTAAGCTCATGTGCCACAACTAAGACCTGATGCAGCCCAATAAATAAGCAGATAATTTTTTTTAAGTGCATCTCTTTCCTTTGAGTTGAAAGGCTGCTGTGAGCACTCTGGCCCAGCAGCCAGACTGTCAGGGTTCAAATCACCACTTCCTAGCTGGGTGACCTTGGGCTAGTCACTCAGTCACTTGAACACTCACTTTCCTCCCCTTTTCATCCATAAGATTATTAACCTCATAGGATATCACATGGGAGATGTTTTGGAGGAATAAGACTTGGTGTAGCCTTTGGTAGCTTTCAAGGCACTTTTCCATAGATGAAAACTGAGTCTTAAAAATGTCCTTTAAAGCTGAGTCCTAAGATGGTCAGTCCAGGACCATATAGCAAACAGATGGAAGAGCCAGAATGACATGGGGTTGCTTTTTGGCCTGGGAAAGATAAGGTCCCACCACCACTGACAGCTCTGGCATGCATTCCTTGCAATTTGGGTTTAGTTACGTCTTTGCTGTTGGCTGCACATGTGGGAGTCCTTTTACAGAAGGTCATGCCAGAGGGGAGAATCTGAGTTTGGAAAAGAGAAAAGAATTCCTCCTCCTTATGTCTTGGCGTTTTCTTGGTTGTGAAAGAAAGAAGTCTACTCATCTTGATTTGGTTTCTTTTTTTCTATTCTGCTCAGTGTCTAAGACAATTCTTTTGTATTTTCAGCAAGTCTCTGCGACCAGAAAAGATTCCCAATCATGTGTTTGAGATTGATGAGGACTGTGAGAAGGATGAGGTAAAGATGGGGGCAATTGCACTGGCTTCTTCAAGGTCCCTTGTATTGAGAGAGATTTCTCTGAGAAAAGATGAGGGAAAGAATTGTTTATGAATGATCTGGAGCAAACTTTCAAGCTAATGAGTTATTTTTTTTAATTAACATTGTTGTATTTCCAAATGGAGTTTAGGAAAAATAAAGTGAAATGGGCTGTGATGTGTGTATAAAGCCATTTTCCCACCTGTGGGACACACTTGTGTGGTTGCTTTTCCTGAACTGGGCATGTGGTGTGATTCATATGGACTCTCCTGCCTGATAGATCCCTCTTGGAACAGAGGACCCATATGTCTATGACATCTGGGTGAAGTTTGACCGTTTCCATAATGCAAAAGACTTTCCTACAAGACAGCCCATATGATTCAGTAAATATTGAGTGTCTATTGTGTGCATGGCACTGTGGACTTAAAAAATATTCACAATCTAAAAGTTGAGGGTTATGTTTTTATTCAGTCGACATTTTTAGGATGGCAGCATCTCAAGTAACCCTGAAAGAACTGTTCAGTGGAGGCAAGAGGAGGAGCCAGGTTATTTAGAAATTTTGTGATGAAGGGCAGGAATTCTGAACGTCAAAAGATGATTGTTAATTAAAGAAAACCAAGTTAAGGAATTTAGCACTTTTCTACGTCTGGAAAGATGGCTCGCTGACATCATCCCTTTGATATGCACCTCTGCTGTCTGGAGCCAGTATCCTGAGTTTCCTCAGGGCTTAATGCAGGGAGTGGCTGCAGTCCGAGTCTGCTAGATGGCAGGTATTCTTTCCTTCCTGGGTTCTCTCAGGGCTCACCAGCTCACCATCCTTGGTGGCTGCAATTGCTGTTGACTTTGACATCCTTTGTCTACTGATATGGCAGGCAATATTCCATTTCTCAGCACAGGGCCTTTCATCCTGTTATTAACAATTTCAAGTTTAATCAGGCATCTTCAAGGGGGAGTGGGGGGTACAGGGAGAGGGAGCTTTATGCTTTGCAAAATGGGTCAGGGCCTAGTTCATGCTCCCCAATTGTTTGATTAGATAATGGGCCAGCTGCTGTTTCACTGATGGTTTTCCCTCTGTTTCAGGATTCGTCATCTTTATGCTCTCAGAAGGGTGGTGTGATCAAACAAGGCTGGTTGCATAAAGCCAATGTAAATAGCACCATCACAGTTACCATGAAGGTAGGAAGTAGTTATTATTATTATTTCATCATTTTAAGGATAGTGCCATGACTAGCCTCTCTGGAAACTATTTCTTTTTAAAAATTTTTTAGCAAGGAGCCCCAGCAAAAAAAAAAATTCTTTAGTGAGAGGATTCTCACAGAAGTATGGAATTGAAGAACTCTGAAACCTTAGATAAATTTAGAAGCATACCTTTTTAAAGAAATGTAATTATTATCTTCTGAATCAGGGTGTTTGAAAAGGAGGCTGTCAGTTGAATGAAGAAAATAGCTTTGAAACAAAAAAAGGCATCAAAGGTTCCTGTGTGGAGATGAATGTAAATTGAGTAGAATAATAGGGTACTCTCTTTCTTTAACAAATTTAATTAGTTGCTCATTCTATGTGCCGATCACTATGGGGAAAATGTATGGTTATCTAAGATGGTATTCCTGGCCTGCAGAAACCTCCAAACTAGATTTTAAAAAACAGACCAAATTAGCTACTATACCAAGGCTTACCTTAGTCCTGTCAGAACTAGAGTTTTGTAGTTTGGCCAGAATAGCAACTTTATGCATGGGGTTTGTGGAAGATGAAGTTAGAAACAGTGAGAGGGATCAAATTGTGCCATGAATGCCTCAGACATGAAGTTGGCTTTTGTTCAGGAGGTGGTGGAGAGCCATTAAAATCCAAAGGTAAAACTAACAAGCTACTTGAAGATTCTGAGCAGAAAACCAAATTATTCTCTGATACCAAATATAACTGTTCTTTTGGATATTCAATATCACATCATGTGGTTTGCTGAGGGTGATTCACACTTCCATTAAGTAAAAAAGGTCATTCTATCTTCCACATAACCTGCAAGCAGAAACCATGGGTGTCTACCAAGGGAACACTCAAGTTTTATCTTAATTTAATATTTTGCCTGCTGCTTTCCATTTAGTGGTTATGTCCTGTTCTCATTTTCATTTTCAAGTGCTAAAAATAATGTATCTAAGTTGCAGAATACTTCCTATATTCCTATATATGTCTCTTGCACCTCAACCTGTGCATTGGCATGTGGTGAGGATAAGAAAATCCATTTATTGATCTGTGCCAGGAACCATATTGAATGTTTCATATTGTGTATCTCTTAATCCTCATGACAGTCCTAAGATACAAGTAGAATTATTATTCTTGTTTGACACATGTGGAAAGTGAGGCACAAAGAAATTCAGTGATTAACCAAAAGTCATATAGCTTCAGGTTTTCAGTGGTAGGATCAGAACCTAGGTAGGCAGATGCCTGAGCCTGTGATCTTAATCAGCATGTTGTTGGTGCTCCCTAGCTGAGTGAGTGAGATTCAAGTCTTTATTATATTTCCTATCAGAGTTACCAGGTTCAGAAATGTCCATGTGAAGGTGATAATTCTGGGCAATTTCTTAGAAAATGATTCTGTGGTTTTTGATTCCACTCTCTTCCCTTAACTTCTCAAAATATTAAAATGCTTTACCCATACTTAAGCTTTAGTCCAACATTAAGTAAATGTATGAAAATCTGGATTCCTAAAAGAAGACATCAGGGAGTTAATATCTTTACAGAACCATTCACCACAGGATTCGTTTCAATAGTGAGTTAGTCTAATGACTTTGGGACTTCCCTGGTGGCTCAGATGGTAAAGAATCTGCCTACAATGCAGGAGACCGGGGTTCCATCCCTGGGTTGGGAAGATCCCCTGGAGAAGGACATGGCAACCCACTCCAATATTCTTGCTGGAGAATTCCATGGAAAGAGGAGGAGCCTGGTGGGCTACAGTCCATACAGTCCATGGGGTCACAAAGAGTCAGACATGATTGAGTGACTAACACTTTCACCTATAATGACTTTAAATTATAATTTGTTTTACATATAACTTTTTTAAAAAAGAAATTCCTCTTTAGTTTTTTCTATTTTGGCTCTGCTGGGTCTTCATTGCAGCATGCAGGTTCTTCGTTGCGGCATACACGCTTCTCTAGTTACAGTGTGGACTCAGTTATGGTATGTGTGCTCTCTAGTTGTGGTATGTGGCTTAGTTGCTCTGCAGCATGTGGGATCTTAGTTCCCTGACCAGGGATAGAATTTGCATCCCATGCATTGGAAGGTGAAGTCTCAACCACTGGACCACTAGGGAAGTCCCAATATTACTTTTTAAGGAGCTTATATATTATAAATGCAAATGCAGTTATCTGTAAAAGGTGCATGCTTTCAAATTTTCTATCATAATTCATGAACTACAGATTGATTGATGTGGTAGGCAGAATAAAGCTCCCCCTCCCCGCACCAAGACTTACATTCCCAATCCTTGGAATCTATAAGTGTTCCCTTACATGGCAAAGGGGAGTTTAAAAAATCACTAATCAGCTAGTAGGGAGATTAGCCTGGATTATCCAATGTAATCATAAGGGTCCTTTTAACTGGAAGACAGAAGCAAAAGAGGAGAGTTAGGGAAAGAGATGTAAGGGTAGAAGCCGAGTCAGAGAGAGATGCTATGTTGCTGGCTCTGAAGATGGAGGAAGGGCCGAGAAATGCGGGCAGCCTCTGGAAGCTTTGGGAAAGGCAAGGAAGTGGATTGTCCCCTAGAGCCTTCAGAAAAGAGCAGAACTCTGCTCTTACCTTAATTTTAGCCTGGTGAGAGCCATGTCAGATGTCTAACCTTCAGAATTGTGAGATAGTACATTTATGTTGTTTTTAGCCACTAAATTTATCGTAACTTGTTATAATGGAAATAGAAAAGCAATTCACTGAGTCAAAGATTGATTGTTCAGCTTTTGTATCATCTCCCCCGGAGGTTTGAAACTGCACTACTTACAAAGGCCAGGCAGGGACCATAAATTCATGAAGTGGGTCGTGGGTCTGAGGTGACCTGGTGACCACGTGGCCTGGCTGAAGGGGACAGCTGCTGCTTGTTTCCGGCTAATCATTTCTATGCTGCTGCTGAGCTAGGCTCTTTGCTTCCCCCTCCCCCCCCCTTTTTTTTTATCCCCAGCTGTTGATATTTTCGCCACTTCTTTCTTCTTCTTTTTGAAAAAATGAGATGTAATTCACATAACATAAAAACACCTATTCTTTTCAAAACCTTTACCAAACAGTAAGCAGAGAAAGAAAAAGAAGAGTAAATCAATTTGGTCATATGTGCTACACAGTTCTTTTTAAAAAAATGAATGGGGGATAATTTGAAATATAAAGGCCATAATGAGCTTTGGGAATTGTCTCTGGTTATGGATTTCATTTATCCCAGCTCTTTTTTATTATGGATTCTGAGTCTCCATTTTGGATTTCTGGGAGCTGAATATACAACCTATGTTCTTCTGGTTTTTACCTCCTAAAGCCATAGCAATAAGTAGTGGATTTACAGATTTTCTCACGGCTAGACTGGGCATGAGAGGAAGGTCCAGCCAGATTCAGTTAAAGGTATCTGAAGGATTTCACCAAGATATTTTTTTTCCTATAAAAATTGTGCTTTAACTCTTATTTAGTTTAGCATCATTGAAATTAGTGGAAACTTGTAGTGTTTACTGAACTCTTTCTCCCTACATAAACAGAGGGCGTGTGAGTGTATGGAACAGGCAGGGGGAGGATGGGGCATGGGTAGCAGTTTTATAGTCGTCAGGCTAAAGTTGGACTGAGGGCCAAAGCAGAAGTACGGGCCAATAAACTGAGATGCACTGGAGGCCTCAGGCTCATATCCCTAGGTGCCCTGTACAGGGTAGGGGACCATACACATCAGGCCTGGATTGGCTCAGGCAGAGGTCAGAAGAAGCGAGGTGGAGGGCTAGAGTTTATGAGACACTCTGAAAGGGAAAATTCTATATATTTCCTTCTACTGTGCCAATCTTTGACGTGAAGAATATTAATTCCTCTCCTGAGTGAATGGTAAGATGATTCAGGTATGCTGTTGGTTGAGTCATTTTCCTGATCCTGGTGGTAGTTTGACTTTTGGTACATTCAGAGTCCCCTGTTTGCCAGGAACTCTAGCCCATGCTGGTGACAGGCTTTGGTGGCTTCAATAATGAGCTCACCACCGGGCTAGCACTCGCATAGTTGAGACCAAAGAACCTTTTCTATCAGAAAATTTGCGTGTTGACAGCCCCTGCAAATTCACAGCAGGCTAACCAGGAAGCTACAGCAGAAGGCTCTGGGTATTAATCATGACTCATTGGCAAATAACAGCCTACGGGAGCCATGTGTCTGCCCTCCTATTTTATCTGCATGTCTTTGATGCGCTGTGTCTTGACACTGGCTGGCGGAGCCTTCTGTGGATGACAGGGATTAAAATAGGGCAGCTGGGTATCTTTCAGAGGGAGGTGAAGTTTACAGATCTTTATTGACTTAAAATTTTTTGGATTTTAAAAGCTATGCAGAATCAGTCCTTTAGATTGTTTGAAATTATGCACAACCACTTTAAAACTATTTTTATCAACAAGTCTGAGTCTTTTCCCTGGCCATGTTGCCTCTCAGAAATAAGGGCATCTAATAGCCAGGAAGGAAGAAATAGAATCACGTGAGAAGGTAGAAAGAAAAAAAAAATGAAGGAAAGAGGGTTAGAAAAGACTCCAGAAAGTCCAGTAGATAAAAGAGAATCAGAAGACTCCTACTTTATAAGGGCTTTTGAGAAAGCAAGTACATGACCTCTAATGCAATATGAATAATGTAGCCCAAGTAATTTGTACATGAGCTGCTTTAGAAAGTTCAGCCTCCCTTGCTAGTTGCCAGACAGTTTTGCAAGAACATTGAGGGCAATGGATGGCCTCTAGGGAAAAAAGTCTGATGAAAACTGAGCTGAGCTCTTCCTATTGTAAGATTGGAAGACCCCATATTTAGGGAATAAACCTTTGTATTTTCCCCAGTATCCACCTTTCTGCCAGTGAGGTCAGATGGGATATAGTCTGCACCATTTTCTACAATTCTCATTTTCCCAGAAGTGCTTGCTGAGCTTCCCTGTTATTGGCTGAGAACTAGCCCTGAGGAACCCAGGCTACAGGAGAGCTGCTAATGACATGTGTCCCTCCCCAAGTCACAGTTATCTGTGCCTGAGTGTGTCCTTTCATGGAGGCAGATGCTGGCAGCTTGTAGCTCTCCCAGAAGCTCTGTTGGTTGTCTGGGCACAGTGACCACTTCACTCAGCTCATAATTGCTTTTTTCTCAGCGTTCATGTTAAAACAAGACAAGCCTTGTCATAGGTGATTAATTTCCTCAATTTGTACCTTCTAGATCATGAGAACACACCCCACTGCTCCTCTTCAGTTCCTGGGAAAGTTCTGGAGAACAGTTTAAAGATAGCACAGACAATAAATGATCCCTTGGGCAGAAACGCCAGTCATCACAGAAACGTCCGTGCTCTCTTTCCCAAGTAGCTAGCTGCTAGGGACATCTGCTTTTTTCAGCATCTCTCCATATCAGTGAAGGAATTTAGTGTGGACTAGATAGCTTTGATATTGGACATGACCTTCCTGTGGTATTTAGAACTGTTTTTCCTGAGGGATATAATGATATGGAATAATGAAGAATCTGATCTTGACTGTGGTTTTTCATTAAAAAAAAAATCTGTTGCAGATTCTTGGCCAACCCTTTGGGACACCCACCTTTAGGCATCTTCTTGGCTCAATTTGGTCACATTCCTCAAGTTCCCTCCTCTCCGTTCTTAGCAATTAAACATTGAAGTGTCTGGGTACGTTATCGGGGTTGCAAGTTCAGTTGCTTGATGTATGACTCAGTTCTGGTGCCCTTTCTTCCTTTTTGTACAAAGCAGAGCCATTTGTTATATATCCAAGAGTCTAAGAGTTCTCACTTATTCTTTCACTGTTACAGGAGGGTTTTTTTTTTTTTTTTTTGCCTTCTGCACTGGGAGAACAACAAATCAAAAGAGGGTTTTACCTAAAAAAGCTCATATGAAATTAAAATAATTGCTGGGAGGCCAAGGTCACTGTGTTTATTGGAACAGGGGTAGAGGGAAGTTTTTATTTTTGATACACTAATACCTTGTATGTGCAAGTCTCCCAGTCTTATCTCTCACAGCTGACAAACAGATTACACTTATTTTAATGGGTAAGGGATTTCTGACTAATTAGTTTTTTTTTTTAATGTTTCTTTTTCTCTCATTCATTGGTGAATGTTTAAAACCATTTATTAGGGGCTTCTTTCTTATTTTTTAAATAATTATTTGATTGCACTGTGTCTTAGTTGTGGCATGCGGGATCTTCGATCTTTGTTGTGACCTGCAGGATATTTGGTTGTGGCTCTTAGGTGAACTCTTAGGTGTGGCATGTGGGATCTAGGTCTCTGACCAGGGATCAAACCCAGGCCCCCTTCATTGGAAGCTCAGAGTCTTAGCCGCTGGACCACCAGGAAAGTCCCAGAGAAGGCTTCTTGAAGGGGGTGGGGACATCAAGGAAGGGAATCAGAAAGGAGGTGAGCATGGCAGGCAGTGTGTACAGGGCAAGTATATTAGGTGAAGTTGGGTAGTTGAGGGAAATAGAGTTGATTTGGTCCTTTGCTCTCTCCTTGGGCCTCAGTTTCTCTGCTGCAACGTGGAGATGATAATAGTAATTACCACACAAGGTCATTATGAGGATTTCACTGATATGAGAGAAGCACTTAGTCAGAACTGTAATGTAGTAGGCACTCCACAGATGTTACAGATCGGTATTATTTTATATTATTAATAGGGCTGTGGGAATGCCTTGAATGTCAGATCAGGCATGGGAGCCTTACTACCTATGTGAGCAACTGGGGTCATTGGAAATTTGAGCAGGGCCATGACATGCCCCAAGAAAGACAATAAATTAATTTGTCTCTAATGAGAACAGTGGATTGTAGACCCCTCTTTTTAGAGTTTGCTTCAAACTGGAGAAGGAAATGGCAACCCACTCCAGTATTCTTGCCTGGAGAATCCCATGGATGGAGGAGCTTGGTGGGCTACAGTACATGGGTCGCAAAGAGTCGGAGACGACTGAGGAACTTCACTTTCAAACTAAATAGTTAAAAAATTTTCCAGGGCCCAGATATGATAGAATTATGTAAATTAAGCTATTTGGTTTTTAACCAGTTGTCCAGAGGGTAGACCTATATAGTATATTAAAACCTGGTAGGACTGTAAAATAATATGGTAGAGAGTCATAAGTGATATATTAGGTTGCCAACCTATGGGTAGGGGCGCTTTAGCAGGATGACGTTCCCAACATTCTTGTGTAATTAACGGCAACTCAATTTTCTGATAAGTTATGGGATTTTCTTCCCCATTATTTCTTTCCTCTGCTTTGAACAGTTCTCAGACTCAGTGTGTCTCTATTCTCCTGCTTTCTTCTTTTCCTCGCTGCCTCTTCTTTCCTATTCTGAGAGATGAGTCAGGTAAATTTCCCCCTCCCAATTTCTACATTGCTCCTGGCCCACCTAACTTTAACAAAGCCTTCAGACCATCCTTTCTCAGAGCTCCTGGTTCATTGAGTTTAACAGTACATAATTATCCTCTAGGGAACACACATAGGTTAAACACCCTTGAGATTTGTTACATAAAATGATAAAAGGCTCTCCGAATTTGAGAATACTAGGTGCTCAAACCTCCCTGCCTTCCATCATTGAATTAACCCAAGTGACAGAAGCCCTTTGTTCCTGCTCCAGAAAGGGTCGTGTGGGGTAAATGTTCAAAAGGTTGTTCTCCGAACAGCTCAGGGCCTTCAAGATACTTGGCAGAACCTGATGCCAGAGAATAATCTCCTTTGGCTAACTCTGTTTTGTTCTTCTGGGTGGTCTGGGTGAGCCACTGGTCAGGATTCATGCTTCTCACTGAGTAAAGTGGGGAATTTTCAGCTGTGTTCACCATCTAGGAAACATAATAAAATGGGGGAAGAGGAAGAAGAATATGGGCATTACAGAGAAACACCCTTCTATTGTATGAAACTACTGGAGAATCTGCACTGGTGAATGAATTATTCATTCATTCCTCATTCATTTTGCAAAATTTTATTGCGTTCCAGGCACTGTCGCAGGTACTAAGGCTATAACAGTGGATGAGATGTGGACTTTAATCATTTTAAAAGAGACAGCAAATAGATACATAGATGAATAAGATATATTTGAATAGTGATGATTCTATGAAAAAGATAAAATAAGATGCTGCCACGAGGGCAGGTAGTCACAGAAAGCCTTTCAGAGGAGGTAAGAGTCAAGCAAAGACCTGAAAGAAGCTGTGGATATGTGGGGGAAGATAATTCAGGCCAAGGGGACATAAAGCGTAAAGGTCCAAAGGACGCTTTTTTGTTTGAGGAACAGCAGGTAAGCCAGTGTAGTTGAATAATTAGAAATAAAGTCCATGAGGTAACCCAAGGCCAGAGCATGCACATCGTCCCAGGCTATGGGGAGGATTTCAGGTCTTATTCTAATCTCAATGGGAAGCTATTGGAAGGTTTGGGCAGGATTCTTTGTCATTGTCCTGTGATTGTGATCCTAGCTCTGCCATCACCTTGCCTGTGTGAACTTGAGTGAGCTCTTAGTCTCTTAGTTTGCTGTAAGGTAACATGGATAAAGATGCTAATCCCCAAGAGACATTAAAAAAATTAGCTCCTGGTTACAAAGAACTTGAGGCCATCAGATGAAAGGTATGATATAGAGTAATTACCACTGTTCTATATAGTCGTTATTTTAACAGCTGTCTTCTTTTCAAAATGGAAAAAAATAATAAGGTAGACTTGTACCCTAAATAGCAGCATTAAAAAATGTCATGTTTCTGGGACTTCCCTGTTGATCCAGTGGCTAAGACTCTGCTTTCCCAATGCAGGGGGTCTGGGTTCAGTCCCTGGTCAGGGAACTAGATCTCATATGCTGCACCTAAGAGTTCATACGCCATTAACTAAAGATCCTGTATGCCGCAACCAAGACCTGGCACAGCCAAATAAATAAGTATATTTTGTGCTCAGATGCTCAGTCATGTCCAACTCTTTGCAACCCAGTGAATTATAGCCTGCCAGGCTCCTCTGTCCATGGGATTCTCCCAGCATGAATACTGGAGTGATTTTCCATTACCTCCTCCGGGGGATCTTCCTGACCGAGAGATCGAACCGAGTCTTTTATGTCTCCTGCATTGGCAGGTGGATTCTTCACCACTAGCACCACCTGGGGAACCCCACACTTATATAAATTTATAAAGTCATGTTTCTGACTTCCCTTTTGATTCCATATGAGAGATTTAACTTATTTGCATAGTACATCATGCGAAATGCCGGGCTGGATGAAGCACAAGCTAGGATCAAGATTGCTGGGAGAAATATCAATAACCTCAGATATGCTAATGATACCACCCTAATGGCAGAAAGCGAAGAGGAACTGAAGAGCCTCTTGATGAAAATGAAAGAAAGTGAAAAGGCTGGCTTAAAACTCAACATTCAAAAAATGAAGATTGTGTCATCTGGTCGCATCACTTCATGGCAAATAGATGGGGAAACAATGGAAACAATGATAGACTTTATTTTCTTGGGCTCCAAAATCACTGCAGATGGTGACTGCAGTCATGAAATTAAGAGACACTTGCTCCTTGGAAGAAAAGCTATGACATACCTAGACAGCACATTAAAAAGCAGAGACATTACTTTGCTTACAAAGGTCTGTCTAGTCAGAGATATGCTTTTTCCAATAGTCATGTATGGATATGAGAGTTGGACCATAAAGAAAGCTGAGCGCTGAAGAACCGATGCTTTTGAACTGTGGTGTTGGAGAAGACTCTTGAGAGTCCCTTGGACTGCAAGAGATCAAACCAGTCAATCCTAAAGGAAATCAGTCCTGAATATTCATTGGAAGGACGGATGCCAAAGCTAAAGCTCCAATACTTTGGCCACCTGATGCAGAGAACTGACTCATTGGTAAAGACCCTGATGCTAGGCAAGATTGAAGGCTGGAGGAGAAGGGGACGACAGAGGATGAGATGGTTGGATGGTATCACCGAATCAAAGGAAATGAGTTTGAGCAAGCTCCGGGAGTTGGTGGTGGACAGGGAAGCCTGGCATGCTGCAATCCATGGGGTCGCAGAGTTGGACATGACTGTGTGACTGAACTGAACTGAGAGATTTAAGATATTCCTTTCTTCTTTGAAAAGTATCTTAAAAGCCTCCCAGAAGTTGAAACCCAACATATATCATAAAATATTTGAATGAGAAGAAATCTTAGAGATCTTATGAATCTGTTGTGGGGACAGTCTGATGTCTATAGAAATGACTTTAAGAAACTTCCTTACTGTGCAGACTGTATGCTTTAAGCCTGTGTAGGAAATCACTTGGGGATTGTAGCCCCCAGCTGGGAAGGCAGGTGTGTTATTTGTTCATTTCCAATAAAGTTATATGTAGATAATAAAAAAAAAAGGAGATTACAGATCATGTAGTCTGATCCCATCACTTTACAACTGAGGAAATTGAGAGAAGACAAGTCATGAGGACAGTTGCACTGCTGGAAAGCAGGAGTGCTGGGTGAGACTTAAGACCTGTGATTCCAGGCATCTGCTCTCGTCCCAGATCTGCAAGCTACATTCCTACCTCAGTGTCACATTTAGACATAACTTCAGTGTTACAGGAAGTGATTGACTGTAATTTCAGATCCCTTTCATCTCTATTGTAATGATCGTGCCTTGCTAGTATTGGAAGTGCCTGCTGCCATGAAGCATCTTTGCTTGGTGAGGCAGCTGTACATGAAACAACTTTTGCAGGCTATAATTTGACTCTATGCCACAACTGATTTGCTCTGTATCTTTATTTCCTCTGGTGCTGGTTAAGGACTCTGCCAGTGGATTCTGTAGACCACTGAGTCTATGAACCTTGAGTTTTAGAGTTGATCATGGTTCCGATTCTAATCTGGTTGTAATTTTTTATGTTAAGATTTGCCTGGAAAGTTTATTTTTATTTTTGTCATACATAGTTTTTGTGATAACTTTTAAGAAGTGATATTCTGTTCATTTGAAATTAGCTCCTTGTGTCATTTTAGGTCTTCTGGTTCCATCAATTTAATAACAGATATGAACCATTGTCATAAAAATAAGCAATATATATTCACATGCACACATATATAATGACCTTTATGGTTAACTTTTTCCTTGTATATGGATCTAGATTTCTTCAGTTACAGTTGCAGTAAACCTAAATGTAGGTAAAATGAGATCACACAGAGACACACACACATACTTTCTATACCTTTGTAATACAGTAATATTTACTTGATTGGCATCCAAACTGGTATTTTTCTGCTTGAACTTCTTTCTACTGATTCCATATAGCCCACACAGTCCCTCTCTGAAATAGATGCTATGAGCATTTACTAGTCTAACCTGTTAGGGTGTTCCTCATACTGGTATGTTTTTGTCATTCATTCTTATATCAATGGTATTTGAACAAGTCAAAAATAACTACAAGCATCTGATTTCTTTTTTACTGGTTTTCCTTAAAGGAAATACCCTTTAACGTATTTTTATATTTTGCCTACTCATGCCATAGAGAAATAAATTGTTGATATTTTGGATACTTTGCCAGAAGTTAAGTAGTTCTCAAGAATAATCTTGCCAAATACTACTCTTTCCTTAATTAAAGTTCTTAAAATAGAGATCATCCTGGATAGTCATATGGGTTATTGAAAACAGCAGGCTTAAATCTGAAAACTGACTTCTGTAAGACAAGATGCATAGGAATGCATTTCTTCAATAGGATCATCAAGAGGCTATTTCCTAGTCTGTCTCCCCATTCCCACCCTGAAATCATTTTAGATCTCTTGTCCTGGGGAATTTTACTATAACAAATGCTAGACATATCTTGCAGTCTGTGGCTTCTGCCACAGACTTTGAATCAGAGAGCTCTGAATCCCCCTTTCCCACCTCCTTCAGCAGGTCCAAGACTCTTTTTAAGGGAGAATAGAGGAGCAGCATCTGGGTCTTTGCGACCCCATGGACTGCAGACCACCAGGCTCCTCTGTCCATGGGGATTCTCCAGGCAAGAACACTGGAGTGGATTGCCATGCCCTCCTCTAGGGGATCTTCCCAACCCAGGGATCGAACCCAGTTCTCCAGCATTGCAGGCAGATGTTTACCAACTGAGCCACCAGGGAAGCCCAAGAAGACTGGAGTGGTCTTCCTGACCCAGTAATCAAACTGGGGTCCCCTGCACTGCAGGTAGATTCTTAGCCAACTGAGCTACCAAGGAAGCCCAGAGGGGCTTCTCAGGTGGTGCTAGTGGTAAAGAACCTGCCTGCCAAAGCAGCAGATGTAAGAGATGTGGGTTTGATCCTTGGGTCGGGAAGATCCCCTGGAGGAAGCACAGAAACCCACTTGCCTGGAGAAATCCCATGGACAGAGGAGCCTAGTGAGCTACAGTCCAGAAGGTCACAAAGAGTTGAACACAACTGAAGCGACTGAGCATGCACACATGCAGAGGGACAGAATAAATGCATCAGGCTGTCTTCCAGCTCTTCTCCAATTCCTGTGGATTTCACCGTTAGTTGTAGCAAGGGTACTCCTTAACTGTTAATCTCTAATTTCAAGTGGATGGCCTAATCCCATTGGACCTTTTAATGCAGCTCTCAGCCTACAGGGCTTTCAGCAGCAACTTCTAGCAAGTGGTGATGCTCAGTGTTTCCCTGTGAGTACTTTCTAAGCTGGATTCTCAGGAATAGGGACCCTGGAGCAGCATAAGTGAGTGCAGTAAGGTCTGCAGGTGAGATATAAGTGCATGATACAGGGTGTGTGTGTGTATATGTGTGTGTGTGTGTGTGTATTACATATATATATATATATAATGTATATTTAAGTGTGTGTATGTATATATATACACATACAACTTAGATTTGTAGTGATGTGAATGAAATAAAAAGAATCCAGTTATGGTTTGCAATCAAACAGGGAAAGGATGCTGTAGTGAAATGGATAGTGATTCATATACATAAATGCTTTATAAACTATAAAGAGTTAAAATTTCTCCAGATATTTGGCTGAGAGTTAAACCACTTGACTTCAAGCTCTCCATCTTAAGAAACTGAAGATCATGTTGATTGCTAATGACTTCTCCAAGTTGTCGGCAAATTATCCAGATATAATGTCTGTGGCAAACCCATCAAGGTGTTTTGTTCAGATGCCGTGTATATGTAACAAATGTGTCATTGTTGGTTTTTCCCCCATAGGTGTTCAAGAGACGGTATTTTTACTTAACTCAGCTTCCTGATGGTTCGTATATTCTCAATTCCTATAAAGATGAGAAAAATTCAAAAGAATCTAAAGGTTGCATCTACTTGGATGCTTGCATCGATGTTGTTCAGGTAGGGCTCATGGAGGTAATATTTCTTTCTCTTTCTGGAAGAGAGTTGTTGATCTATTAAGAACCTCAGTATTTTTCTGCCTTGATGAATTGCCTCTCCAACCATCAAAACATGCATACTAGACACTCAGAATCCTCTTCAGAATCCCACTCTCCCTTTGTGCTGCCGTTCAAGTGCTTTCCCAGTCCTCTGGAGTCTGCTCCAAAGTGCCTCTTGAATCCCTCACCTTCTTTCCATTCTCACTGTCTTCCTCCTGTTCTCTCTTTTATCCTCTCTTGCCTAGAGTCTTGTCTTCTGCCTTCTGATGTGTTGTCGTGCTCCACTCCATCTTCCTGAGATATAGATGGGGTCCTTCACTCGTCTGTTCAAAACCTTTTGGCTCTTGATTTACTGTCTTGCAGAGTGAGCTCTAAAGATCCTACCAGGGCATTGCAGGCCCACAGTGATTTGACTTTTCCTACTAACCCCTCACCCCCACCCCCAGCATCCCCCTCATACATTCTGTGCTCTCATCACTCCAGGCTAAGCACTCCACAGAGTATCACACACACGTGCCTTTCTTATATTTGTTCCTCTGCCCAGCACATACTTCCTGCTTGAACCTTATCTTTTAAAACTTGGCTCAAATGGGGCTTGTACCATGAAACATTTTTTGTTTTCTTCCTCACACTCACTCTCACTAAGTGGAACTATGCTCCAGCTCCCCTGTGCTACCACTGTGCTGAATTCTTCCCATTGCTTTTTCCATTATAGAGACCATGTCATATTCATGTCCAAGCCCCTTATAATAATTAGGAAAGTTGTATATACAGTAGGGGCTTAATACATGTTTGCTGATTTGAGTCACTGAGGGGGCATGGATGTTAGGGTTACTGTGGACAGGGTGGGGAGTAGAGGACAGAGAGATGATTAAGTAGGAAGTTGATTGACCAAGCAACAGGAGCCAAGACTACAGAGCCAGCCTGGCCTGGTCGACTAGAAGGGGCACTGCGCTGATGGGGAGGCAGGAGATGTCGGTTCAACACCCCCAACCTACCTGAATCTTAGTTTACAGAAGTGTAAAGTGTGATTAATAATATCTCCTCACTTTATTAAGTGAGATTGTCATGAGAAGCAAATGAAAAAACACTTTAAAATATAATATACAATGATCTATGTGAATAGAAGGTACCTTCTTTTATATATTGAATTGGCAGAAAGTTCATTTGTTTTTTTTCTGTAACATTACAGAAAACGGAACGAACTTTTTGGCCAACCCAACATATATGTGTGACAGCTTTCTTATCTTACTGAAAATAAGAAGGCACATACAATTCCCAGATTTTCTCAATTAGCTCTAGTACAGTTTGACCTTCCTTTACTGGGGCTCCCAGGCTCTGATTTCTCCTCTATTTATGATTTCCTCCTCCCAAATATTTTCAAATGTATAAATCTTTAGGACTTGCTACAGCAGTTTAATCGTTCTTTACTATACTTTGAAGATGAGAAGGAGGGACTTTCTTGGATCCTTCTTGAATAATGACCATGCAGTGGAAAATTATTGATTCATGAGCCTTCCTTGAAATTAATGCTGAGGTTTGGGAGCGGGGGACAGTGTGTCATTTCTTTTGTCATGACAGAGAATGCGGTAATATAAAAGTAGGTGTCATCATGTTTGATGAAAGGAAGAGGCTTTTCTTTTCTTGTGTGCTAGGATTTAGAATAGGCCATTTCCATCATTTTTATTGAGAATCACATTTTAATATGAACCAACTACAGTCTTCTTTTATGCTTCTTTCATACTGTGATGAAAATGAATTAGATAGCGATATTGTATTTTATGGTGTGATATAAAGCAGCTACCAGATTTATTTCAGGTCACTTTTGAGCTTGTTTTTAAGGGCTACTTTTGGAAATCTATAAATATGCCAGGAAAACTTCCAGCAGGGTGGAAATAGTAAAACATTGGCTTATTTTTGTCGAGTTAGTTTGATTATTTAAATGTGAAGGATGTCAGAAGGCCTTAAATGATAATACCCACTCAACATGTAGTATTTTATGTCAACTTTGTGCTTATACTTCTGTGTTCAATACTGGTGGTGGTTTGGTTGCTAAGTCGTGTCCTACTTTCGTGACCCCATGGACTGCAGCCCACCAGGCTCCTCTGTCCATGGGTTTCTCCAGGTAAGGATACTAGAGTGGGTTGCCATTTCCTTCTCCAGTGCTCAATACTAAAGGGAATAAAAAAGATGTTTGACATGGTCTTTACATTGTCTTGGAATTTTCTTGTTGAAAGAAGCAATTCTTTCATGAAAGTATTGACATATGTGCTGAGCTGATGTAAAAATAAACTAATGAAATCTGATATTAAAAGGGTAATTAAACTAACTGAACACATGCCTTTTCTTTTTTCCCTCCAGTGCCCCAAAATGCGCCGTTATGCTTTTGAACTCAAGATGTTAGATAAGTATAGCCATTATCTGGCTGCTGAAACTGAGCAGGAAATGGAGGAATGGTTGATAACTTTGAAAAAGATTATTCAGATCAATACCGACAGTTTAGTGCAAGAGAAAAAGGAGACGGTGGAAATATCACAAGGTCAGAAATTTTTTAATGAGTCATTATTGAGGTAAAGCCCTCGTGTTTAATCCATGGTAATGTCCTTTGTGTAGGGTGAATATAGAACTCTTAATCGTGAAGGTTGACCTACTTCTTCATTAAAAGTGATTGTGGAGGTTGATAGGTTTTTCTTTTTTTTTAAGAGTTGATGCTCCATTGGCTCTGACATATGAAATATAACCAGACTGAAAACAGATAGGGGATTCATGGCAGATTTTCAGAAGTCCATTAAAGTTTTCCCGGTGCTTTCATAATCAAAATTCTTTGTAATAAATCTAGTAGGAGAGGTTGGGGTGGGAGAGAGATAGTTAGAATATTCCTCTTAGGTGATTGTTAATGGTCTGCATGGTTTAGAACATCTGCTTTTGATGAATTTTCAGATGATGAAACTAGCAGCCAAGGAAAAGCCGAGAACATCATGGCCAGTTTGGAAAGGAGCATGCATCCGGAACTGATGAAGGTACACCTTTGTTATGGCAACTTACCTTCAAGTACAATGTTAATCCTGCATATTAAGGCTGTAATGCTGGATTCCATTTGGCAATGTTATTTCTAAGTTAAAAATCACAACAAATTAGTGAAACAGGTACAGATTACAAAAGACAAGTACACTGCTCAAGTTGGACCTGCTCAGTACCAACTAACAGTTTGGAAAGTGTTATTTTTTTCCCCTAGGTTCCAAGAAATGCTACTAGATTCTTATGAATATTAATTTTATCTGCTATTTCTTATTAAGTGTATTGTTCTGGTTTAGTCGCTATGTCATGTCTGACATTTTTAGGACCCCATGGACCGTAGCCCACCAGCCTCCTACTGTCAATGGGATTTCCCAGGGAAGAATACTGGAGGGGGTTGCTATTTCCTTCTCCACATTCAGTTTAATTACTATATGTCATTCATACACTAAATATTATTCACTCAAGGAGCTATTGATGCAGATTAAACATGATATTCAGTCTAATGGTTTGCATATGTTAATTTCATATGAAAATCAGAGTCTGTCTGTATGTGAATGCCTATCTATGTGTATATGAATAATTTTATCAGATAAGGATTTTGGTTAACAGACATCATTTGTGTTGATTACTCTGTTCTTTGGTGTTTGAAATGAGCCAGCTTTGAAAGTGTAGAGATGATTATCATGTCTGTCTTACTAGGTTACATATTTTACTCTGTGGACGCTATACTAGATTAGGAGGTTATACCCTATTTCTCCATTTAAATCCTTGCCAAACCTATTTATATTTTTACTTTATTCCTCCTCCCGAGCTATTAACTTATACAGGTTTAGATGTTACTTTTTTCTGTTTTAAATTTACCATTCTCTTAAGCTTCAATGTTAATATATTTTCAAAAATTTTGAAACACACTCATGATCCCCTGTAGATTTTAATGTGTTCCCTTTGAGTCTTTGTCATTTCAGACAAATTTTTTTTGTTTTTTCCTAAAGTGATAGAATCACAATTGTATATAAATTGTATAGAATTGTATGTAATATAAGAATCATGGTTACCATTTCCTTCTCCAGAGGATCTTCCCAAACCCAGGGATCGAACCCAGGTCTCCCGCATTGTAAGCAAGACACTTTACCGTCTGAGCCACCAGGGAAGTCCTGTATATAATATACACACACACACATATATATATATATATATAACATATATACTCGTGGATTTATATATATATTATATATATATATATATATATATCATGGATGAGTAGCACCATGGATTATTTCTCTTCTTAATTCTCTTTTACATCACAAGTCTCTTGTATTCCTTCTTTGTACTATGGGTTGAATAATATTCTTGGTCTTAAAAAAGTGTATAGAAAGTTATAAATACTTGATTAATAGCACAGGTCATGATGACTATAACTCTCTGCACAGCAAGCATTCTTTATCCACCTTAAGTACTTGAAAGTGGAGAAGAGTGTATATTTGAAGCTGTGTCAATTGCTAGTTTCTCATAAACTAGATCATTAAATGGCGTTTAATACTGTTTTGAAGGAAATTAAGTAATGATCAACACGTGTATATGTATATGTGTGTGTGTGTATATATATATATATATATATATATATATATATATATATTTGTCTGTTTCAATTTTAGTATGGAAGAGAAACTGAACAACTAAACAAGCTCAGTAGAGGAGACGGAAGACAGAATCTCTTTTCTTTTGATTCAGAAGTTCAGGTATTAATGATATATTGCTTTAAATAATTGTTGCTTATTCAGATCAACAGTGTCTGAAATGTTGAAATCACTGATTTTCGAACTACTGGGCTTATATTTATTGCTTTATATTTTTTTGTCTTGGTTGCTTTGAATAGGTAGCTTAATAACTAATTTCACTAGGAGGGCTGAAAATATACAAATAGTTTGGAACTGTATATATGTGTGTGTGTGTGTGTGTGTGTGTGTGTGTGTGTATATATTCCTCTCAATTCTTTAGATTGTTTTCACTTCATCTTACTCTTCAAAGTCAATAAATTAAAGAATCTTTAACAATGGTTTCAGTGCTTTTAACACATTAAATACAATTGTGATCCAGTATCAGTGAAAATGTATAGTATAAGGAACACCACATCATATGAGACATGTTTATTTTCCATTTTTGATGTAGGCCTGTAGAACTGGGATAATTTTCATGTCTGGTTTAATCTCACTTCAGAGGGAAAGCGGTCCAGGAAAGTGCAACTTTATGTGCACATGTGTATTTTAGTCCCTTTCACAAGAGTGAGGTACTTTCAGTACTAGTTCAGTTCAGTTCAGTTCAGTTGTGTCCGACTCTGTGACCCCATGAATCGCAGCACGCCAGGTCTCCCAGTCCATCACCATCTCCCGGAGTTCACTCAGACTCATGTCCATTGAGTCTGTGATGCCATCCAGCCATCTCATTCTCTGTCGTCCCCTTTTCCTCCTGCCCCCAAACCCTTCCAGCATCAGAGTCTTTTCCAATGAGTCAACTCTTTGCATGAGGTGGCCAAAGTACTGGATATTCAGCTTTAGCATCATTCCTTCCAAAGAAATCCCAGGGCTGATCTCCTTCAGAATGGACTGGTTGGATCTCCTTGCAGTCCAAGGGACTCTCAAGAGTCTTCTCCAACACCACAGTTCAAAAGCATCAATTCTTTGGTGCTCAGCCTTCTTCACAGTCCAACTCTCACATCCATACATGACCACAGGAAAAACCATAGCCTTGACTAGACGGGCCTTAGTCGGCAAAGTAATGTCTCTGCTTTTGAGTATGCTATCTAGGTTGATCATAACTTTTCTTCCAAGGAGTAAGCATCTTTTAATTTCATGGCTGCAATCACCATCTGCAGTGATTCTGGAGCCCCCCAAAATAAAGTCTGACACTGTTTCCCCGTCTATTTGCCATGAAGTGATGGGACCAGATGCCATGACCTTCGTTTTCTGAATGTTGAGCTTTAAGCCAACTTTTTCACTCTCCTCTTTCACTTTCAGATACTACTAAATATGTATTAATATTTAGTTCCATGATTCTTTTTACCTTTTATTTTTTAATTTATATTTTATATTTGTGTATAGTTGATTAACAATGTTGTGTTAATTTCAGGTGTACAACAGAGTATTTCAGTTACATATACACGTATCTGTTTTGTTTCATATTTTCTTCTGATTTAGGTAATTCCATGATATTTTCCAATTAAATTACCAATTTTTAAAAATGGTAAACTTCTACAGTGTCTAAATGTTACAGATATTTTTCTTAATGGAAAATACTTCACAAGAAAATAAATTACTTGAGGGAAAATGAATCTTTTGGTTTTCTTTTCAGTTTTTCTACATATTGTTGTTGTTCAGTTGCTGAGTACTATCCGACTCTTCACAACCCCATGGACTGCAGCAAGTCAGGCTCATCTGTCCTCCACTGTCTCCCAGATTTTGTGCAAATTCATGTCCATTCTAGCCATCTCATCTTCTGCCACCCCCTTCTCCTTTTGCCTTCAATTTTTCCTAGCATCAGGGTTTTTTCCCAATGAGTTGGCTCTTTGTGTCAGGTGGCCAAAGTATTGGAGCTTCAGCTGCAGTGTCAGTCCTTCCAGTGAATATTCTGGATTGATTTCCTTTAGGATTGACTGGTTTCATCTCCTTGCTATCCAAGGTACTCTCAAGAGTCTTCTCCAGCACCACAGTTCAAAAGCATCAATTTTTCTGCACTTAGCTTTCTTTATGTTCCAGCTTTTTCCATCCATACACAACTGCTGGAAAAACCATAGGTTTGACTATACAGACCTTTGTCAGTAAAGTAATGTCTCAGCATTTCACATTCTTCTGTTGACTATGAGGGTTACTTCATTTCTTCTAAAGGATTCTTGCCCACAGTAGTAGATATATTGGCCATCTGAGTTTAATCTCCCATTCCTGTCCATTTTAGTTCATTGATACCTGAAATGCCGATGTTCACTCTCGCCATCCTCTTTCTGCTTAACCACCTCCAATTTACCTTGATTCATGGACCTAACATTCCAGCTTCCTATGTAATATTGTTCTTTATAGCACTGGACTTTACTTTCACCACCAGACATATCCACAGTTGAGTGTTGTTTCCATTTTGGCTCAGCCTCTTCATTCTTTCTGGAGCTATTAGTAATTGCCCTCTGCTCTTCCCCAGTAGCATATTGGACAGCTTCTGACCTGGGGGGCTCATCTTTTGGTTTCATATGTTTTTGCCTTTTACTACCATTCATGGAGTTCTTGTGGCAAGAATACTGGAGTGGGTTGCCATTCTTCCTCCAGTGGACCACGGTTTGTCAGAACTCTTCACCCTGTCCTGTTTGTCTTGGTTGGTCCTACATGGCATGGCTCATAGATTCACAGAGTTATGCAAGCCCCTTTGCCATGACAAGGCTGTGATCCATGAAGGGGTTTTCTACATGAGATTTCTAATTAAAATCTATGGAATTTTTAAATAGTATACATTATATAAACATTATAGTTTTTTTCTCAGTGAAAATGTAGCAATAAAATATAAAATAATTTTGGGAAGATAGATTGTGTTTCTTTTTGCTTCAAACATTTTTCTAACTAAAATTCTTTTAGTCTGAAATGGAAAAAGTATGTAGTCTATAAATAATGCAGAAGTTTTTCCTTAATAAAAATACCACATGAAAAAATAAAATTATCTGGGGAAAACTCATTTTTCCCCCCATAGCACTATTATATTATTTGTGTAAGTTCTATAATGTTTTTCCAGAAAGTGTATAGCAGGCCTTGGGAATGTTAGTTCTAAGATATTCATTCAGAAATTTACTCATTTGAACCATGTCTGAGCCTTTGATTCACTTGTCGTTCGGTGCCCCCCTACCCCTACCTTCTTGATTGCACTCTAATTGGACATGTCAGACTCTTTGATTGTATACAAAGAAGCCAATTGACTGTGGTTGAAACTCCATCCAGTGTCTTTAAAAATTTGTGGTGTAGTGTTTTTGTGGTCGTGGAACAGAACTGATTTTATGTTTGTTTATCAGTGAGCTACAGTGAGAGAAAAATTTACAGTTGGGATGAAAGTTTGAGCAAAAATTGAATTCACTGTTAATTATGGAAGGTCAGTTTTACCACAGAGAAATCCAGGTTGTGTGTACATTTCTAGGTAGGCAGTGCCATCCGATAATATCAGCCTTCCCTTATGGTCGGAGTTCAGTGTCCAGAGAGGAGTTTTCTACCACTGACTGTAGAGAATAAAGAAACACTGACTGAAGGAGATGGTTCTGACTTTGAACTCCTAGGGAAGGCCGTATGTCCCCACATTTGCACTCACAGGCCTCAGAAGAGAAAGGAATTGGGGGCTGGAGTGGTTTAGTCCAGTTTTCCTTCACATTTCACTGTCTGAGCAAGCTCGAAAGGAGAGCAGATAAATGGGCGGAAATTAGAATTGATCTCCATGGCAATGGCTTGCCTCCACTGGCTCCACAGATAGATAAGTGTTCAAGAGGGAGCTGTCTAGTCCCACACATTTGTAGATAAATAGACTCTGGGGGGGGGGGAAACTATGCTTTCAGGTACAAATATTATACTTTAGGCCCTTTTAAGGGGGGTTTTGTCAGTGACACAGGCAAGGTCAGAACAGCTGTAATTATCTAAGACTCTTCAGTCACAATACCTGTTTTGGCTTGAATTACTCAGGCAATTGAGAAAAATTCTTGTGTTTCTTGGCTTGACTTTTCCATACTGGCAATATGTTCTGCTCAGATTCATCCAGTCACTTCCCATCTACCCTCTCTCTGGTCTTATTGAAAGTTTAGTAAGTTGTGCCACAGTCTATACTTTTTCTTCTATTTGTGAACAGAATGTGAGTCTGTTCAGACAATCAGAATGAACAGATGAACTCACATCGCCTGAGCTGGGTGAGCTGAAGGGGGATTCAGTGAGTTTCTTTGAGGAGGGGGGAGACAGATTCCTCCCCTGCTGGGAGGAATTTCTTGACTCTCAGTATCTTTTTTTAAACTTTATTTTGAAGTACCAATAATTTAAAAAATATACCTCAGTGGCAGCCAGGATTCATCCCCCAGCTCTGTTAGAAGCTGAGCTCAGTGGTTTTGTTTCCTATGCACATGCCTCACCCTCTGTCCATCATTTCAATGTAGGTGGTCCCCAGGGTTCCAGCCTCATCCTCCTCACCCTAGTTGCCACTGATTCTGAAATCCAGATCTCCAACCCACACCTTTCCTATTTTCTAACTGCTTACTTGTATCCTTTCAAACTCAGCATATCCTAAACTGAATTCATTGTCTCTATTCGCCCTCCCCTTATATATGCTGTTCATTTTTATTTCACAACTAAGTTTATAACATCACAATCTACTGAATTTCTACTGAATCTTCCAAGTTAGAGGCCATGGTGTTATTCTTGCCTCCCATATCCATTCATGTCAAATTTGTTTCATGCACAGCTCAGAAAAGAAACAAAATTCCTACCATCCTGGAGCACAGTATTTTGTGGGGAGGACAAACAATAAATAATGAAGTAAATGTTAAAAATAATGTTAGAAAATTAATTAAGGAAAGGGAGTATAGGCTGTCAGAGAATATATAATTCTATATAGGGAGTTAAGGAAGGTCTCTCTTTGGGACTGCCAATTGATTAGAGACTTGAGTGAAATGAGGGAGTAAACCATGCATCTATCTTGGGGGAAGAGAGTTCCTGACAGAACAGCAAGTTCAAAGGTCCTGAGGTGGGAGTGTACTTGGTGTGCTGGAAAAATAACCAAAGAGGCTGGTGGAGCTGAAACGGAGGAGGCAGGCTTGAGTGGTAGGAGATGAAATCAGAGGAGCATGGTCAGGAGTGAGGCAGGGATTTATATCAGTGTTGAACCTTAGTGTAAGAACGCTACAAAGGCTCATTGAATGAACAAATTAAGAGTTCAAATGAAGAATGGACAGAGATCTGTTAGATTTTGCAAGTTTTACTTAGAGATCTATGTTCATGTGAATTCTATTTTGGGAGGGAAATGATTCATATTATCTGTTTTTTAGAGGTTGGACTTTTCAGGAATTGAACCTGATATAAAGCCATTTGAGGAAAAGTGCAATAAACGTTTCTTGGTAAATTGCCATGATTTAATGTTCAATATCTTGGGTCAAGTTGGAGACAATACAAAAGGACCACTCACAAACGTATGTATGACTTTTTCTTCTACCTCCCTTAAACCAGTACATTAAAGAAACTATTGTTTTTGTTTTTGTTTTTTGCTGAGAACTAATTTACTGGGTGAAAATTCCATTGCTACATGTTACAGTAAATTTGACATGGAAGAATTTTATTTGTCTTTCTTTTGCCAGGATAGGAATATGTTTTCATCTTGAGAGGATTCATGAAAGTCTTACCTATTCAAAATAGCAGACAGAGTGGGTAGGCTCTTGACCTTCAGGAGGGACATATCTCCAGAACCTGGAAAGTCCTCAAATTTGTAAATTTTACTAGAGAATATAACTTCTGTGAAATTGACTCATAGCCATGAATAAGGAACACCAAAACCATGGAGGCACACAGAGGCTGTTCAGTTTGTCTCACTCACTATTCTCATAGAGTGAATTCATTGTGTTCTGAACAGAAAATTCTAATTATTAGCTGTCACGGATCATTTGAGCTGCTTAGGAATACTTGAAACTATGAATGTAAAATCGCCCAAAAGACTGCATTTTCTGTTCACCTTTTTTGTTTCCTTTTTGACGGGGGCGGGGGGGAAGGGAGTTCTAGTTTATGTTTGAAAAGTATCCAGTGATGATTTATTCTCTTATGAAGTAGCTGAGATGCACTAGCAGATTCTCGGTGTGTAAAGGGTTAATCTTTATGCCATCTGGCATGAAATTTCTCTTTGTGACCAGCTTTCAAATGCCATCTGTAGAGAGGAATAATGTCTTCCAAAACTGCTGATGGGGCAAAGCTTTTGTCAAGTAATTTGATTTTGACTGATATTAGCTCTTATTAAATGTATAATCAAGTAAGCTGTAATATAGAAAAAGGGAAGATTTATTTCTACTGTGTAATATTGGCATTATTTTTAGGTAATTTCAATAAGCCTATGGAGCATGAAAATTTATTCATAGAATAATTAATGTTCTTTAAGTGTGGCTTCTGATTTCTACTCATTTAAAAAAATTTGTAACTTATGAAATTACACAGGACAAAAGTTACAATTTGAGAGTCTGTTATTTAGAAAGCTCTTTCTCATATGCAAATGAGCCATAATACAATTTTAGCTGAATGTTGAACTCAGAAAAGAACTGTAATCACAGAAACTTGAATAAAAACAATTTTTCTGTAATTTGTGTCCCTCCCCCATCCCACCTAAAATAAAAGTCATTGTTTAAAAATGTAATGGTTTTCATTCCCAGGTTGAACCCTTTTTTATTAATCTTGCCTTGTTTGATGTGAAGAACAACTGTAAGATTTCAGCTGACTTCCATGTAGACTTGAATCCCCCATCTGTCCGTGAAATGCTGTGGGGCCCTTCAAGCCAACCAGCTACTGATGGTACCCCAAGAGGTTCTTCACCTGAGTCTTTCATTCACGGAATTGCTGAATCTCAGTTACGCTACATAAAGCAGGTAAGGAATCTTTTAGCCTTGGTAGCACGTTCAGAATAAGAAACAGAAAGACCCTTGGGTTCTTGCATAGTTTCAGGCCAATATTTTAATGTTTTCATGGGCATTCCATCTTTTGTAGGGTCTGTGTATAGTTGTTTTTCTGGTGACTGAAGTTGGAGGGGATAAAAGGGAAAACGGCAAATATGCTAATAATACCCTAGTGAAGTGGGACGTGATGGGAATCTCAAAGGAAGCATTTTGTGAGATGGAATGCAGATGACACAGACACACCCCTGGACTCATGCACAGACTTTTGAGCAAGGCAATAAGTACCCGAAAGGCTGTTTTCTTTGAAGAAAAAGTTGACCCGAAAATAACCTTCCCTCTCCCATTCCCATTTCGAGTAGGTAGCTTTAATGGAGCATAAACACTCCTTTCACAAGGAGTTCTTATGTCACAGCCATCCTGTCTGATACAAAGAATCCCCTTTAGAAGGAGTGAACTGTTCCCTTGCATTTTGACCTCTGATCAGACCAGAGGCCTTAAGAGGTTAGGCAGAGCAGAACTGATAGTCTGCCTTCTAGACTTGCAACTGAAAGGAAATTAGAGTGTTGCAGAGAACTAAAGCAGGAAGCAGCAGAACAAAGCAGCTCATACTGTAAGGAGATTTATTTTACCCCAAATAAAAATGTTATTCCTTCCATGTCCTGGCTATTGTAAATAGTGCTGCAATGAACTTTGGGTGCATGTGTCTTTTGAAAAGAAAGTGAAAGTTGCTCAGTTGTGTCCAACTCTTTACGACCCCATGGACTGTACAGTCCATGGAATTCTCCAGGGCAGAATACTGCAGGGGGTAGCCTTTCCCTTCTCCAGGGGATCTTCCCATCCCAGGGATTGAACCCAGGTCTTCCACATTGCAGGTGGATTCTTTACCAGCTGAGCCATCAGGGAAGCACGTGTCTTTTAGAATTGTGGTATTCTCAGGATACATGCCCTATTTGTGGGATTGCTGGGTCATATGGTAGTTGTATCCCTAGTTTTTAAAGGAATGTCCATATTGTTCTCTATAGTGGCTGTATCAATCTACATTCCCACCAACCATGTATATAATACAATATTACTCAGCCATAAAAAGGAACGAATTTGAGTCAGTTGTAGTGAGGTGGGTGAACCTGGAGCCTGTTCTATAGAATGAAGTAAGTCAGAAAGAGAAAAACAAATATCATAGATTAACACACACATATATATATGGAATCTAGAAAAATAGTACTGATGAACCCATTTGCAGGGAAGGAGTAGAGATGCAGATGTAGAGAGCAGACTTGTGGACGCAGCAGGGGAAGGAGAGGGCGGGACGAATTGAGAAAGTGGCACTGCCATATATACACTATCATGTGGAAGACAGCCAGCTAGTGGGAAGCTGCTGTGTAACACAGGGAGCCCAGCCTGGCGCTCTGTGACGACCTATGGGAGTGGGGAGGGAGGCTCTAGAGGAAGGAGACATATATATAATTATAGCTGATTTGCATTGTATAGCAGAAACCAAGACAACATTGTAAAACAGTTATTCCCTGATTTAAAAAAAAAAAGTTACTTTTTCTCCTGATTATAAAGATAAATACATTATTATGTAGAAAATTCAAAGAATACAAAAAGTACTAAAGAAGAAAATAAAAAATCACCACCCATAAATGATAACTATTAACATTTTGGCTAACATTTTTCTAAATATTTCCGTTGTGTATATGTAAACACATATATATTATGTGTACTCTTACAAACTGTATTATAGTCCTGCTGTTTTATACCTACTGTATTCATTGAACATCATGTTTATCATCCTATATCACTCTCTGGATCAGTTACATTCTTATTAAAGAATGATATGGTGATTTAGCTTATTAGGATATTTCTAATTATGGCATATCATAAATAACGCTGCATTATTGCATCCTTGTAGCTCATTTGTATTATCTCCTTAGAATAAATTTTAAGCATTGTGCATTTCGGTGTCAAAGATTATGCTCATTGATACAGATTGCCCAATAGTAGGGGACCTGACATGTGTTGTCACTCCCCTCTATGGGCTGTGGATCTGTGGTCGTTTTTCACCATGTTACCCCTCATTCCCTTGGGTTGTTACTTGACTGTGGTTGTCACATATATGAACATTCCACTCTGATGGCCTGTGCTTCTAAAAGAGAGATTGAGCAAAAAAAGTATTATAAGTATTTGAGAACCTGCTTTTGAATTATATGTTGAAAATTTTCCACACAATTCCAAATAAGTCCTTGTAAGCCAATGATGTATTTGCTGCCTTACTTCATTGTGTTCAGTTGTCTGTTCAACGCAAGAAGTTTGAATTGTAGTTTCAGATGTCATGCCATTTATAACCCAGGTCAGAAGAAAATCAACATTTTTTTAATATCTCTTGTGTGCTAGAATCTTCCACTGATGTCTCATGTAAACATAATTGTCTTGTAAAACATAATTATGACTGGTTTGCAAATCAGGGTGGCTAAGTAAGCTGCCTACCATGGCAAAGCCAGTAGTGGTGAAGGCGGGATTTAAACCTAGGTTTGTTTGAAAGACATCAGGCAACAAAATTAGGCAGAATGTAATTAAATGTGATATGTATAACACATTGATCACTGAGGAAGGCTTTCTTATCTCTCCTTGCTATTCTTTGGAACTCTGCATTCAAATTGGTATATCTTTCCTTTTCTCCTTTGCTTTTCACTTCTCTTTTTTTCACAGCTATTTGTAAGGTCTCCTCAGACAACCATTTTGCCTTTTTGCATTTCTTTTTCATAGCGATGATATTGATCACTGTCTCCTGTACAATGTCAGGAATCTCTGTCCATAGTTCTTCAGGCACTCCATCTATCAGATCTAATCCCTTGAATCTATTTGTCACTTCCACTGTATAATCGTAAGGGATTTAATTTAGATCATACCTGAATGGTCTAGTGGCTTTCCCTACTTTCTTCGATTTAAGTCTGAAATTGGCAATAAGAAGTTGCATGATCTGAGCCACAGTCCACTCCCAGTCTTGTTTTTGCTGACTGTATAGAGCTTCTCCATCTTTGGCTGCAAAGAATATAATCAATTTGATTTCGATATTGACCATCTGGTGATGTCCATGTGTAGAGTCTTCTCTTGTGTTGTTGGAAGAGGGTGTTTGCTATGATCAGTGCATTCTCTTGAAAGAACTCTATTAGCCTTTGCCCCGCTTCATTCTGTACTCCTAGGCCAAATTTGCCTGTTACTCCAGGTATTTCTTGACTTCCTATTTTTGCATTCCAGTCCCCTATAATGAAAAAGACATCATTTTTGGATGTTAGTTCTAGAATGTCTTGTATGTCTTCATAGAACAGTTCAACTTCAACTTCTTCAGCATTACTGGTTGGGGCATAGACTTGGATTACTGTGATATTGAATGGTTTGCCTTGGAAACGGACAGAGATCATTCTGTCATTTTTGAGATTGCATCCAAGTACTGCATTTCAGACTCTTTTCTTGACTATGAGGGATACTGCATTTCTTCTAAGGGATTCTTGCCCAAAGTAATAGATATAATGGTCATCTGAGTTAAATTCACCCATTCCAGTCCATTTTAGTTCTCTGATTCCTAAAATGTCAACATTCTCCTGTTTGACCACTTCCAATTTGCCTTGATTCATGGACCTAACATTCCAGGTTCCTATGCAATAGTGCTCTTTATAGCATCGGACTTTACTTCCATCACCAGTCACATCCACAGCTGGGTATTGTTTTTGCTTTGGCTCCATCTCTTCATTCTTTCTGGAGTTATTTCTCCACTGATCTCCAGTAGCATATTGGGCACCTACTGACCTGGGGAGTTCATCTTTCAGTGTCCTATCTTTTTGCCTTTTCATACTGTTCTTGGGGTTTTCAAGGCAAGAATAACTGAAGTGGTTTGCCATTCCTTTCTCCAGTGGACCACGTTTTGTCAAAACTCTCCACCATGACCCATCCATCTTGGGTGGCCCTACACAGCATGGCTCATAGTTTCATTGAGGTAGACAAGGCTGTGGTTCATGTGATCAGATTGGTTAGTTTTCTGTGATTGTGGTTTTCAGTCTGTCTGCTCTCTGATGGAGAAGGGTAAGAGGCTCATGGAAGCTTCCTGATGGGAGAGACTGACTGAGGGGGAAATTGGGTCTTGTTCTGATGGGTGGGCCGTCCTCAGTAAATCTTTAATCCAATTTTCTGTTGATGGATGGGGCTGTGTTCCCTCCTTGTTGTTTACCTAGGGCCAAACTATGGTGCAGATATGAAGATAATGGTGACCTCCTTCAAAAGATCCAGTGCATGCTCTGCTGCACTCAGTACCTCCAACCCTGCAGCAAGGCCATCGCTGACCTACACCTCTGCCAGAATCTCCTGGACTCTCAGGGCAAGTCTGAATCAGATAAATAAAGGACAGATGAATAAAGGACAGAAACGGTATGAACCTAACAGAAGCAGAAGATATTAAGAAGAGGTGGCAAGAATACACAGAAGAACTATACAAAAACGATCTTCAGGACCCAGATAATCATGATGGTGTGATCGCTCACCTAGAGCAGACATCCTGGAATGTGAAGTCAAGCGGGCCTTAGGAAGCATCACTAAGAACAAAGCTAGTGGAGGTGATGGAATTCCAGTTGAGCTAATTAAAATCCTAAAAGATGATGCTGTGAAAGTGCTGCACTCAATGTGCCAGCAAATTTGGAAAACTCAGCAGTGGCCACAGGACTGGAAAAGGTCAGTTTTCATTCCAATCCCAAAGAAAGGCAATGACACAGAATGCTCAAACAACCACACAATTGCACTCATCTCACATGCTAGTAAAGTAATGCTCAAAATTCTCCAAGCCAGACTTCAACAGTACATGAACTGTGAAATTCCAGGTGTTCAAACTGGTTTTAGAAAAGGCAGAGGAACCAGAGATCAAATTGCTAATGTCTGTTGGATCATTGAAAAAGCAAGAGAGTTCCAGAAAAACATCTATTTCTGCTTTATTGACTATGCCAAAGCCTTTGACTGTGTGGATCACAATAAACTGTGGAAAATTCTGAAAGAGATGGGAATACCAGACCACCTGACCTGCCTCGTGAGAAACCTGTATGCAGATCAGGAAGCAACAGTTAGAACTGGACATGGAGCAACAGATAGGTTGCAAATAGGAAAAGGAGTACGTCAAGGCTGTATATTGTCACCTTGCTTATTTAACTTATATGCAGGGTACATCATGAGAAACGCTGGGCTGGATGAAGCACGGGCTGGAATCAAGATTGCTGGGAGAAATATCAATAACGCCAGATATGCAGATGACACCACCCTTATGGCAGAAAGTGAAGAACTACTAAAGAGTCTCTTGATGAAAGTGAAAGAGGAGAGTGAAAAAGTTGGCTTAAAATCAACATTCAGAAAACTAAGATCATGGCATCTGGTCTCATCACTTCATGGGAAATAGATGGGGAAACAGTGGAAATAGTGTCAGACTTTATTTTGGGAGGCTCCAAAATCACTGCAGATGGTGACTGCAGCCATATAATTGAAAGACCCTTGCACCTTAGAAGAAAAGTTATGACCAACATAGACACCATATTAAAAAGCAGAGACATCATTTTGCCAACAAAATCTGTCTAGTCAAGGCTATGATTTTTCCAGTAGACATCTATGGATGTGAGAGTTGGACTATAAAGAAAACCTAGGGCCGAAGAATTGCTGCTTTTGAACTGTGGTGTTGGAGAAGACTCGAGAGTCCCTTGGACTGCAAGGAGATCCAACCAGTCCATCCTAAAGGAAATCTGTCCTGAGTATTCATTGGAAGGACTGATGCTGAAACTGAAACTCCAATACTTTGGCCACCTGATGTGAAGAACTGACTCATTTGAAAAGACCCTGATTCTGGGAAAGATTGAGGGCGGGAAGATGAGATGGTTGGATGGTAGCACCGACTCAACAGACATCAGTAAAGTTTGAGTAAACTCCGGGAGTTGGTGATGGACAGGGAAGCTTGGCGTGCTGCAGGTCATGAGGTCACAAAGGGCTAGACATGACTGAGCAACTGAACTGAACTGAACTGATGTATAACACAATGGGAGTGGAGGGGTTTGAAATGTGAGGAGGCTTCAGGGGTTGAAAGTTGACTTAGAAGATGGGACAGAAGTTGTGGGACCTCAGGGAGGTTTCAAAGGAGTAGATGAGAGCTGCAGAGGTGAGAATGAATGGAAGTAGCCTCAAATGGCTTGATCGTTTTGCACTCTTTTCCCAGATCCAGTAAAGATATTAGGAAGTGGTCATTTACTTCAAATAGTTGAACATTTCCTTTTGAAGAAGTCTTTTTCTTCCACTTCTTCCGTTTAGGACTAGGATGCAGTACTGTACAGGGAGAGATAATATTAGCAGATCTGAACACTAATCTGAGCTCACTGATTTTTTTTTCCAGCAATATTTTTTTCATTCTTCCTCTAGGTACTTTATCCGTATGAAGTCATTTATTTTTTCTTAATATTTATTTAGCTGTGCCAGGTCTTAGCATGTGGGATGTGGGATCTTTAGTTGTAGCAGTTGAACCTGGGTCCCCTTCATTGGGAGTGTGGGGTCTTAGCCACTGGACCACCAGGGAACTCCTTGTATGAAGTCATTTTATTCTTACCACATCCTAGTAAAGTAGATAGGGCCTATTCCTATCCCCATTTTACAGATGAGGAAACAGGCACGGAGCAACCAGGTGACTCATTCAAGGTCCCAGAGCTACTGTGGTGAGGAACAGGACCTGAATCAGGCTCAAACAGGCCCCAGAGTGCAGCTTCCCCCTTCCTGCCCCTCTGCTCCTGCCGTTCTGCTTCCCTGTCACCCTAGAGAGGGACACGGCGCTTCCCTGGCACTCGTGGAAAGTGTGAAGACCCCACCCCTACAGCAAGGCTGTTCCAGCGGCAGCAGGATCTACAGGAAGAGGCCACCCCCTCCCAGGGCTTGGTGGATGGTGGCGCTTGGGGGTTATTCTAGGCTCTCCCCATCTGCTGCTTGGAGAGTCTTTCTCTGTAGTTGCTTCCTGAGGAGCAACAGGTGACCACAGGGAAAGGAAGAAGCTGAGCCCATCGAGTAGTTCTACCTTCCTGACACCAAACAGCTCTTGTGACCAATCACTTCACTCTCAGCTGCCTGACAGTTCCTTCCCAAGTGCCCGGACAGAGCTCAGTGCCCTGGGTCTCTCAAGATGACCTAGAGTGGGGTCGTGGGGGAGGTGCTGACTCTTGGGAGTCTGTTTGTGTGCTCCCCATCGGGGGTCAGCAGGTGTGGAGCTAGTGCAAAAGGGCACTGCTTTCACGTGCCCTGCCGCACCCTGGGGGGCTGACCACTGGGAACTGGAGTGGGGACACCTGGCCCGTTCCTTGGAGGGAGGGGGCAGTGACGTGGGTGACAGTCACCCTGAAGAGAGGCAGGCAGTGCCATGCCTCCTTGGTGGGAAAGGAGGGCCTTGTCCTGAAGAGCCAGACTCCCAGGCCACCTGGGATTCCAGGGTGTTCTCTAGCTACGCCCCTGTGTTCTGAGGAGTGGGGAAGAGCTGGAAGCTAAGGGGCAAAAGGCAGAGCTGCCTCAGAGAGTGTCCCCCTACCTCGGGATCCTGGTTAGTTGAACAGTGAGCATCTCTGTTCAGCATTCTCCTGTGTCTAAGGTCCCCCATCCCAGAAAGCACTCGGCCCTGTGCCAACCCGCCAAATTTGCTCAGTACAGTGGGGCTGCTAGTGAGAGCAGTAGTCACGGGGATCATATAGTCAAAGCGGCTTCCTCTGATCAAATTGTCAAATCCTTTGACACGGTCATGTTCGTTTCTGACATCAGTGCTGGGAAATGGCTGGAGTACTGGGCACAGAAGGTGCTCAGTGAATGTTAGTTGCGGCAGTCAGCAGCGTTGCTCTTCTCATCCAGCTTTATCAGGTGAGACAATGGGAGCCTGTGTTGATAGGCTGAGCGGCTCTGTAGCCTGGGCTGTATTGTCTGGAAGCCCTGACTGCAATCGTCACCCACTTACTCACTGCACGAACCTCCCTATGCCTCAGTTTCTTAATCTGTAAGAAGTGTGTATCGTAGTGCCTGTGTTTGAAGGTTTTGATGAAGACGAGAAAAAAAAGTGAAAAATGTTAGTGGCTCAATCATGTCAAATTCTTTGTACCCCATCGACTATAGCTTGCCAGGCTCCTCTGTCCATGGAATTTCCCCAGGCAAGAATACTGGAGTGGCTTGCCATTCCCTTCTCCAGGGGATCTTCCCAAAGACTAAGGGGGAGGGTGCACAAAAGCTATCGAGCACAGTTATGTGACAATCGGAAGCCTGAGATTGTGCTCAAAAGCACTGTTCAGCATACTTTCTGTGGGTTGCTCCAGCACTCTGCCAGCTGCATCTCATAGCCCATGCAGCATGCTGCTGGCAGAACCAAAAATCGGGTTCTGTGACCTTGAGATGTTGGTTACTCTGGTAACCACTTACCTAATGTGCATTACTTCATTGAATCCACTCAAGAAGATTACAAAATAGCTATTCTTCTTTTCATAGCCCATTTCATAGATGGGAAATCTGAGCTATACAGAGGATGTGACTTTATCTAAACCCATAAATAGTGGGGCCAGAATATGAACCCAGTAAATTTGATTCCTCGGACAACTTTTAACCACTTTCTTCCATCCTTGCTGCTTGGGAATCTGAAGGTGAATCAGCCATAAGCCAGGACTCTTAGACGCCATTTGGATTTGGGGGGGATTACTTGGTGTCCTCTACTCAGTTTTCTCTTCTTTCCTGTCTACCTCAGAGAGTTCTGTCTGCAACAGATGAGCTCATGGGTCTGAAATGCTTTGAAAACTGGAACACACTATCTTAACACAGTTGGTAATATACCAAGCAGACAAAATAAAACTTGGTAGAGTCCCGACGATGGATTTTTCCATTCGAATTCACTTGTGTGATGTTCCTTTAAGCAACAGACATCACCACCTAATGGGCTATTTGGAATATATTATATTTGGAAAGAGCGGAGCTGGACACGAGATGGTATAGTTGTTCCCCATGGAACTTGGTAGCATCTACATTAGTCCCTAAAACAAAGTGTTTTGGGACAAAAGGAGTTTTTGGAGCACCAGAGCTCTTCTGCTGCAGCAAAGGAGTGTTTTCTATAGGATGATTTAGTTTTTATTCTATGAAGAACAGTAAAGTATTTTCATCCTTCTTGGCTACCTTTAATACTAGCTAAAGGTGAGTGAATTGCACTGGAGTTACAGGCAGCTACCTTTAAAAATGCATGAACTGTCCCACTTCAGAAATGCATGCTATTTTAGCACATGCTGCTTTAAGCCAAACAATACACATTGTATTGATGAGGCCTAAGGATGCACCTTGCATACACCGCCATACACAAGAGGCTAAGCAGTCAGGGTGACACCTACACTTTGGGGACTAATAGACGTGAGACTGATGACAAAATTGAAAATCTAGATTGAAAGAAACATCAATCAGGACCTTTGAAAACTGTATGAATGAAAATGCTATCTCTTACTAGGGCCCTGGACATGATCCTATGTTGAATATCAATATTCTGTGCCAAACACACTGCTAGAAATCACTAACCAAGCAACTGTATGCATGAGATTGCATTAAAGAAAAATCTAACGGAAGGAATTTTTTTCCAGGGAATTTTCTCAGTGACGAATCCACATCCTGAAATTTACCTGGTTGCAAGAATTGAAAAGGTTCTCCAAGGAAACATCACACACTGTGCGGAACCCTACATCAAAAATTCTGACCCGGCAAAGGTATTTATAAAGATAATTTGTGAGCATTTCAGCCAAATGCAAAAGTTGCCTTTTATTGATACTTTGAATGATATTGTCAATGATGCCTCTAAAAAGAAAGACAATAACAACAACAATAACAAAAAACCAACATTCTTTCAGCATGCAATATATTCTGAAAATATTGTGTGCTCTGTGAGTATGCATGTTTAAGCTTGAAAATGACTTTTTTTTTCCCCTTTTCACATGGCAATCTGATTTTTGCTTGTTCATCAAAATCAGAGCTAAAGGCTTTTAGGCAACATATGTTCATTGACACTGTATCCTTGGAAATACCTACTCTTTCTTTATTCCCAGCCCTGCATATAGCCAAAGATGTCAGAGCAATGAGGGTAAAAATGACCCAGGTCCTGCAGTTTCCAAATGCCAGAGTGTATTGAAATTTACTCCTGTCTCTGATGAAATGAGAAAAGAAAGACAAGATAGTGAGCCATTCATGAAACTTCAGGGTATTCAATTTGAAGTTTATTCTGAGGTTTTTGCACTTCCTACTTTTTAAACATCACACCTGTCTGTCTTTCCTATAATGTTGGTGTGTGAAGGGGCAGGGATTGTAGGAAGATTGCCTATAGGAGGGCATGGCAACCCACTCCAGTATTCTTGTCTGGAGAATCCCCATGGACAGAGGAGCCTGATGGGCTACAGTCCATGGGGTCACAAAGAATCAGACACAATCTTTAAATGGCAATCTTAAAAGTCGGCGACCCAGATAATTCTCCAAATTTCTGGATCATGAATTCTGAACTTTTGGAAATTATTGATCTGATCCTCTCTCATTTTATAAATGAGAAAAGTCAGGCCCAAAGATGGAAAGCATTCATGGCATAGTTCGTTAGCGGCAGTCAAGCTTCTGAGTATTTATGAGTCAGTCTGTTGTATGTAGCCTTTAGTTGTGGATCAAAATAGTGTTATTAAGTGGGAGATGCTGAGGAGACGAATGACTAATTTGTGGGGGGAAAGTCTCAACAATGTAGATAAAAGCCTTCATCATTCTGTATTCCTAGGGATAGCATAGAGGCAGCATTTCACAGCCTGTTTAGACTCTATAGGAAGTTTATCTCCTTTGTCATCTCCCGGTGCCTGTGCAAACAGCAGCTACTGCCCACACTAAACTAATTGCATTGATTCTTGATCATTTGGCTTTTATCTTGGGAGTAAAAAGGTCAGCAGTACCCAGAACTAACTTCACCCAAGTGTGATAAGTATATGCCTGCTCATGTGTGAAAGGAAATAGACATTAAAACTGCTAAATTTTTTCCCAGTAGCAGTCTTCAGTACAAAACATGCCCTATATCTATTTTGTTTGTCTTCTGATATCTTGATGAGGGCTCTGTTGATGAGAAAATCCATAACCTTAGGAAATACTTTATCTTGAAAAGTGGGTGGCTGATGTGTGTTGTGTTTTATTTATAACTATTTCTGTATCTTGTTTTCCTAGTTTTTGATGTTTTATATCAGTAAGTTGGGGAAATTATTTTTTCTGGGTGAGTCTCTGATAGTTTAGACAAATCTGAGCCTATCTTTTTATTTCTAACCTCAGACGGCCCAGAAAGTGCACAGGACAGCTAAGCAAGTGTGTAGCCGCCTTGGACAATACAGAATGCCCTTTGCTTGGGCTGCCAGGTTTGTACAAATATATTTCTGACCCATCTATTCATGCTTCTATGTGAAGTTGAGGGCTATTGTCCTTGCCGGCAGCATTTAGAAGTCTGTTTCTGACAAACCAGTTATATATTGGGACACTTCGGATGTGTCTCAGTCCATTCAGGCTGCCATAACAAGTTAGACTGGGTGGTTTAAACAACAGACGTTCGTTTCTGACAATTTCTGAGGTTAGAAACTTGAGATCAGAGTGCATGGTTGGGTTCTGGTGAGGACTCTTTTCCAGGTTTTAGACAACCAGTTTCTCCCTGTCGTCTCACATAGTGAAATGAGAGCAGGCTATCTCTCTGGCCTCTTATAAGGACACTAATCCTATTCATAAGGGCTACATCCTCATGACTGAATCACCTCTCAAAGGCCATACAAATACCATCACCTTGGGGATTAGATCTCAACATATGAATTTGGGGGTGTAGGGGCAGCAGAGTGACACAAACATTCAATCTATAGCAGGATGTAAATATTCTTTCTTTTAGAATTTGCTGTGCCTCAAAGACCCTTTCATTTTTTCAAATGTCTTGCTTCAGGGAAATTTTCTTTGGCTTGGGTTACTGATCTGACTGACACCACTTAATTTTATTGCACTTTAAAACAGAGCTTATTTGCTAAAGTGATGGAATTTTTTTTTCCAAAAAACCAGAAATTGCAGTGAATTATGTACAATGTGCCCACTATTTTAGAGTTGGCTGGGTTTATGCTTTGAAAAGCCATCATAGAGTAATTCTGAAAAACATACTAAAAACTAGAAGGCGAAAAATGTAGTTGCTCAGTGCAAGTGTGTAATTACTTAGTAGATTTTCTTGCTTTCTGATGACAAATTTTGCAGCTTCTTCAGGGGTAGTATATTGGGAAGTGTGTTAATTGTACCACATATCTGATGGTGGTTTACATGATTTTTCTCTAAATCTTGCCAGTCTACCTACAGTGATGACTGAAACTGTATTCCTCGCTTATACGCCCTTTGAAGTACAAGTTCACTGACTTGTTTATGGTACAGCCTGTACAGCTCACTGGAACTTCTGGGGAAAGGGCACTATGTTCTGAATAATTCAACGAGTTATGTTCAGTGGGTGCTGGGGAGTACCATAAGGGTAGGAGGTTTAAGTTCAGTAACTGTTCTATCACTATAATCATTTCACTTGGGAGAGGGTCTCAAAATGCGTTATATGTTGGTAGATGAAAAGGCACCTTGTCCTTATTTTGCCAACTAGTAAGAAATGCTAGCCAAGGATAGGTCAAGGGCAAAGAGTAGTGGAAGGTGGTATACTTAGCTGTTCCAGAAGGTGAAACATACTTAGTGATGCTCCAGTGGCTGCTGCTGTTACTATTGGTCAGAAAGTTCATTCAGGTTTTAAAAACCAGAATGAACTTTTTGGCCAGCCCAATATTTATGGTAATTAAGTGCTAACTGTACAAGGTGGGCTTCCCAGGCGGTGCTAGTGGTAAAGAACCTACATGCCAATGCAGGAGTCATAAGAGACACAGGTTCGATCCCTGAGTCGGGAAGATCCCCTGGAGGAGGAAATGGCAACCCATTCCAGTTTTCTTGCTTGGAGAATCTCACGGACAGAGGAGCCTGGTGGGCTGCAGTCCATAGGGTTTCAAAGAGTCAGACACGACTGAAGAGACTTAACACACAGGCACATACAAGGTAGAGGTCTACGTGCTTAATGTATATTTCTTTTTGAGGTAGGTACTGTTGTCCCCCATCTTGGAGATGAGGAATTTGAGTCACAGAAATGAAAAAATAAATCCTTGCCTAAGTTCACATGGCATGTGTGTAAGCAGGTCTTACAACTAACAGGACCTGAATTCAGAGCCCACTATAGACAGCCATGGCACATGCTCTCCACCCCTTTTTAGGCCACATCAGTAACTGCTTGATGCTAATGTGCTTGTAGAAAAATACATTATAAAATCTTCAAAGTTAGAAGCTTTAATACCCAGTTCTGATGTGGAATTATGCTGTTTTTTTTCCCTTCTTAAATTATTTTGGTTGTTAGCAGCGACAGGAACTGACTCTAAAGGCTTGGCTGGGATATTTAAAAGCTGTGTGATAAACCCCTGTTTACTGAAAATAAAGGAGGTATGCTTAGAAGTAGGACTGATAGTTAGTGCCTTTAACCACATTTTTCAGAGGCTCTGCCAGGGGAGATTGTGCTTTTGGCCATAGTTGCTTCCAGTGCATTGGGTGCTTGTATATTACTTCCTGTTCTGGCAGTAAAATAGCTACTTTGAAAATGAAAGAAGAGAAGGAGGAGGGAATAATTCTAATTCATATTAGAAATTTTATAGATATATTATAAACTCTATATAAGTTGATCTTAAAGATCTAATTCAATTTTTATCAACTTCACTGAGATATAATTTATCTTTGATTAAAATGCACATTTATATGTCCAGCTTGATAAATTTTCACAGATGTATGTAGTCATATAACTACCACCCCAACCAAGATCTAGAACATTTCTATCACTCCAGAGTTCCTCACATCCCTGTCCAACCAGCCATCCACTCCCAGCCAGGCAACCACTGACCTTAGCTGACTTTTACCTATTCTGGACTTCATATCAATGGAATCATGCAGTATGTAACCTTGCCTATGGTTTCTTGTTCTCAGTCTGTTTTTGTATTTTATCCATAATGTTGTATCAGTTGTTCATTGAGTAGTATTTCATTGTAAGAATATACCACGATTTGTTTATTCATTCATTTGTTGGTGAATATCTGGGTGGTTGCCAGTTTGGGGCTATAACAAATAAATCTGCTGTGAACATTCAAGTACCATGTGGAAATATGCCTAGGAGTTGCATCGCAGGATCAGAGGGTAGGTGTATGCTTAACTTCATGAGAAACTGCCAAATTATTTTCCAAAAGAGTTTCACCATTTTATGTTCCCATCACCACTATTTGATCTTAATTTATCCATACTTTCAAGTTAAAAAAAAACCCTCTGTTGCTCTTTTAGGCCCATTTTCAAAGATATTCAAGGCTCTCTCGAGCTGGATGGGAGATTTTCTCCTTTGTATAAACAAGATAGTAGCAAGCTTTCCAATGAAGACATTCTCAAATTGCTCTCGGAATACAAGAAGTAAGTGTTTTAGAGTTACTGCAGTAAATCAATGTCATAGATGAATTATAATTTCTTTGAATGATGAATGTGAGTCATATGTGGGAAAAATCAAATGTTGGAGCATTTGGATTTGGAAGCATTTGGAAGTTTGAATAAACGGTAACCAGTGCACTTAGTAATCATATTTTTTAATCATATTTTTTGAATATAAAATATTCTTATTTTACATCTAGGCCAGAGAAGACCAAATTGCAGATTATTCCTGGGCAGCTAAACATCACAGTAGAATGTGTTCCTGTGGATTTTTCAAGTAAGAACTTACATATTGCAAATAAACCTAAAAGGCTACGTTTGAATCTCAGGGTTTTTATTTTTTTAATGTTTATTTATTTCACGGTGCCAGGTCTTAGTTGCGGCACGTGACCTCTTAGTTGTGGCATGTGGGATCTAGTTCCCTGACTAGTGATCGAACCTGGGCCCCCTGCTTTGAGAGCACTGAACTACCACCAGGGAAGTCTCTGAAGCACAGGTGTTTTATCTTCCTAACATTTTTCTTGAGATTTAAATGGTGTATTTGTTTCCTAGGGCTGCTGTAAGAAAGTATTACAAACTGGGTGGCTTAAAACCACAAATTTACTCTCTTGTGGTTCTAGAGGCTGGGAGTCAAAATCAAGGCGTCGGCATGGCCACGCTCCCTCTCAGGGCTCTGAGGAAGAATCTCTTCTTCCTAGCTTCTAGTGGCTGTTGGCTAGCCTGGGCATCCCTTGGCTTATAGATGCATCATTCTGGTCTCTGCCTCTGTCCTCATGGTCTTCTACTAAGAGCACCAGTCATTGGATTTAAGGCCCGCCTTAATCTATTATATGGGCTTCCCTGGTGGCTCAGACGGTAAAATATCTGCCTACAATGCGGGAGACCTGGGTTCAATCCCTGGATCGGGAAGAGCTCCTGGAGAAGGAAATGGCACCCCACTCCAGTATTCTTGCCTGGAAAATCCCATGGACGGAGAAGCCTGGTAGGCTATAGTCCATGGGGTCGCAAAGAGTCAGACACGACTGAGCGACTTCACTTTAATCTATTATGATCTCATCTTAACTAATTACATCTGCTAAGGCCCCATTTCCAAATAAGGTCACATTCTGAGTTTCCAGTGGACATGAATTTTGGTGGGACACTATTCAACCCAGGACACATGGTGAATAGTTAGAGATTAGGAAGTAAATTAAGTTGATTTTTATCAGATGCTGTTTCATGTATAATATATGATGTGAGTGTGTTCCAGTCAGTTTCTGCTCCTTTTGCCTTGGCTGAATTTCATCAGTGAAGGGATCCAAAAGGAGGATTTCATTTCTTGTTTAAAGACAAGAATCTATGATCCCAGGAGAAAAATGGACAGAAGACAGAAAAGACAATTTGCAGGAAATAAAATGACTGGTAAATAATTGGAAAACATCTAGTCTCAGTAATTATGCCAGTAACACAAATGCAAATATTTCAGTGTTGTGGTGTTTTTGTTCATCTATCAAATTTGCAAAAAAATAAATTGTAACTGTCTAATGCTGGCTTAGTTTTGGCCAGGCACCGTCACCCATCTCCAGTAGGAGTACAATTTGGCAAGAGACATGCATGAATGTCTGTAACTAAGGCATTCTAATTCTGACATTCTATCTATCCATTTATTCACCAAATAAACATTTATTGAGTAGACTTTATTGAATACTTACTAGGTGCTTTGAAAATATGGAGATTACAGTCTAGAAAGAGTGACAGGCATTTAAACAAGAAAGCAAATGAATAATTTCTGTCTCTGATTGGGTGGGCTACTTTCAAAAAGGGTGGCTAAGGAAGGCTCACCATGTGGCCCAGCCAGCATGAAATGGTTGGGACTGTACATTCTACTCTGAGGGTGTCACATGTAAAGATCTTGAGGTGTAGCTAGCTTGGTTTGTATGGACACAAAGGGAACCAGTGAGGCTCTAGTCTAGTGTGTGATGTGAAGATAAGAAATGAAGTAGGAGAAGTAGGAAGAATCACATCATGAAGAACATTGTGAAAACCATGGTAACGCCTTAAAAAACTGAATTTCATCCCAAGTACAATGAGAAGTCACAAAAGGATTGTAAGTAGGAGAGTGGTAATTGGCATGTTAAAACATCTAAGAGTTCAATGGATTATTTTTTCCTAAAGAAATAACTTGAAGTGTAGACAGGAGTTTATGCGTAAAGATATTTTTGGCAGTGTTGTCTGTATTACAGAGGGGATTGAAAGCAACCAAAGAGTATGACACTGTCAGTGTGGTTCAGTCATGCTTCAGTTCATGTGTGGTTCAGTTCAGTTAGGGATCCTGATACCATGAAACTTTTATGCAGCTCTGCAAAATGATGTTTACAAAGAGTTCATGAAATAAGATATCAGATAAAATACCAACAACTAGGATAAAGTTCTCTATGCTGTGAGATTTTTGTGTTTGTTAGATGAGACATACATAGGAAGAAGACTACAAGAAAATATGCCAAAATATTAGCAATAGTTAACTCTGGGTAGTGAAATGATCACTTTTATCTGTGGATCTTTACTCTGTTCTTCCAGATATACTATTGTAAATATCACTATCATAGAAAACCAAACCCAATGAAAAATATTATGTCCTCAGATCTGACTCTCCTGCATATTTCTTCTCCATCAATATCACTCTTCAGCAAGGACCAGCAGTCTTAGAGCCCCTTTAAGTGTATGAATAACCTTTACTGCAAGTGGCTACCTCAATAACATGTGCTGCTATACTTCTCTAAGGCTTTGTGTTTTCCATATTCAGGAGGATGGAATTTATTATTGGTAACACATCAGAAGATCTGTAGTTTCAGAAAGCTGCCATTATTCCTTAAGTGAAAATTTGCACCTGTACCAAGTTAACTTTTTAAGAGGGACTAGCCATGAGCTAATTGGCATAAATTTACTGTTACTTCCCTGATACCAATAAAAAATTGCAGTGAAAAGCTAAATTGCAGTCGCAGGAGGAAAAATGTAATGGATTTCTTTGCAGAGTTTAAATTTGTCAAAATTATGATGTGTTATATTTGGAAAATCACTCTACGTTGAGAATGAAATAGCAATCCGCATCTGGGTTGAAGGGTTTCACTAAAATCAGCATCAGGCTACTTACTCCTACTTGTTCCTCTGGGTTCTTGAAGTGGCTGTATGAGTTTTTGTCAATCACTAAGAATTCTGTTTGTTAAACTGCTCTTTGAGAACACAATCCAGGTATATATGTATTTTTTATAAATGCAGGAATGTGTTAACAATTGTTGCATCTTTGCCTGTTTATTTTTTCTGCTATAGATTGTATTACTTCTTCATATGTGCCTCTGAAGCCCTTTGAAAAGAATTGTCAAAATATTACTGTGGAAGTTGAAGAGTTTGTTCCAGAAATGACGAAATATTGTTACCCATTTACCATTTACAAAAACCATCTATATGTATATCCCTTGCAATTAAAATACGATAGCCAAAAAACATTTGCCAAGGTAAACAGGGTAAACTATACATTTTGGGGTGTTACACTTGTTTATAATCTTCTCGTTTTGTGACTCATTTTGAATGATGAATCATTTTTAGGCAAGGAACATTGCAGTCTGTGTGGAATTCCGGGATTCGGATGAAAGTGATGCTAGCGCTCTAAAGGTTTGTTTGTGATATTGATAAGCATGCATTTTTCATAGAGACAGACATTTTGGTACTAGGTAGTTTCATATGCTAAGTTTCATGTGCTTAAATGTCAAAGAAAATGTAGTAAAGTGACAAATGTAAGATTGCCTTTTCTACTCTTAAACATTACCAGTAAGATTGAGTTAAATATTAAGAAATGACACAATGTATTAGGAACGTATATATAGCTTTAAAAAAGGGTAAGCTGCATATGCCAGAATTTTTGCCTTTGCTCCACTTGGATTTTGCCTTGCTTCAATGCCCAATCACAAGGTCATTTTCTTCTGACAGCTTATAGTGGTACCATCAGGGGAGTTTAACTCCTTTCTCCTTGAAACCTGAACGGGCTTCAAGCTGACAGTAGCACAGCATGACTGCTTTGATCTGAGATATGACTTCGAGTCTGTGGCTGGCCAAATGGTGCCTCCAAACTTGAATGAGTGATCTAGGGAAAGCATCTCAGTATCTGATATTGTGATCCTTAAAATACCTGTCAGCTCACGGTGCCCTTACAGTTTCACTCTTTATAGCCACCTTTTACTTTTGGCTCTTTATCCCAGGAATCAGAGGCCTGAGAGAGAAGTCTGAACATCTAGCCCATCACAAAGTGTTTATCTGGCTCCCTACGTCTCTAGCTTGAGCCTAAATCAGACAGATGGATAGCGAGTCTTCCTCTTAAACCACCTAGGAAAAGAGGCTGGAATATCCCCAATTAAGTCATTGAATGTTTAATAGCTCTTATCTTTGAGAAGAGATTTTTTTCGCAGAGAAACCTAAGTTAAATTAAGGATTAGCTGGCTAAAATGAGGTGTAGATTCTCTGATCTTCTTCAGTGGAGCTGAGAATAGTTTTTTTTTTCATCCCTGTGCACTATCCTTTTGTATACTCAAAGACTCTTAGGTTACCTCTCTGCAGTTCCTGCAAATAGCCTTCATAACCATATTTCAGGAGAGCAGGCGAGTGTCAGTTTCATTTCTTAGCTGGCCTGGAGGCTGGCTCTGAAGTACCCGAGTGAGGCCGTTAGAAGCCTGGCTCATTGACTCCATATTCATCCTTGAACGTATTAAGCCTATGGAAGTAAAAAACTCACACTAGAAATGAAATCGGATCTCTCCACGGAACCCTAGAAAGCCTTACATTCATTTTATTGGTGTAGCAGCAAGCTGGTGACTCTGAAAGTGTGGCTCATAAAGTGAGAAAACAGTAAGCCCGTCTGTGGCCTAATGGCCATTCATTTTCTAACTCCTTGAGGCTAGGAATGGATCTGCTGTTGGTTCTGTTAAAACTCCTTACCTGGCCCACACACAATGAGCATTCAGCACATGTTGCTGACCGACCAAGGAGGAGCTTCTCATATTAAGAAGTGCAAATAGCATGAGAGAAGTAAGCTTGCCAGGCCTGGCTGGAGAGTGTTTCCCTTCCAAATGATTAGAAGTGTTCAGCCACTTCCTGTCAGCTAGGTTGAAATCATATTTCTTTGGTGGCAGGAAATTCAGCAGCATCCATGGAGCCAAGTTAGGTGATGTCTGGGGGTGTCTGGAGTGACTGGAAATGATTTGGAATTTACAGGCTCATGGTGAGAGCTGGGTGGGCTTGGCCATGACCCTGTGTTCAGAGATGCAAGTAACTGTATGTGGTTCCTGGTGGGATGCCGTCTATGGGGTCGCATAGAGTCGGACACGACTGAAGCGACTTAGCAGCAGCAGCAGCAGCAGCAGCATCCTGTTTAAAGAGCAGCATGGAGAGTGGTGACTGTTTCCTTCTTTTGCAGTGTATCTATGGAAAACCTGCAGGGTCTGTCTTTACCACAAACGCTTATGCTGTTGTCTCACATCACAACCAAAATCCAGAGTTCTATGATGAGGTAAAATACGTTATTTTCTCATTGAGAAAATGCTGCGGTGGTTGTTTCTTTTCTGTTTGAATCATTTCCAGTCTTGCATCTGCACCTTCAATCCCTGAATGGTTAGTCACATGAAAATAGAAAATGTCACATCAGAACGAGGGGCCACTGCCTGCTTGGTGCCCTTTGGTGACAGTGGAGGCAGGGCCCACAAATGGAAGGGGCTCTGATGTGAGATAACGTAGGAAACAGACACCAGACTGGAACAGGACTTCTAGCCCACACTTGGACATCAGCTGGCTCCATGACCTTGAGCAAGTCATTTCCCCTCCCTGAGTCTCCAATTTCCAGAGTGTAAAATAAGACATTTGGGAGGGGTTTTCTGAAGGCCCTCCTAGCTCTTGCCTCCTGTGGTTCTGCATGGGAAGGTGCACCCTGTCTGTAAGTGAAATGCTCTGAGAGACACAGCGGTGTGGCTGGGCCCCCAGAATCCCATCGGCTGCACGAAATGGCTCAGTGCAATATAGACAGAGGCCATCTCCCGGCCTCTGAGTGCCTGTCCTCAGTCAGGTTGCCCGATTCTGTCCCTGGCTCTCTTTCTTCCCATTTCTCTGTCTCTGCGTGTCTGTGTCCTTCTCAGTGTCTCTCTGAGTGTCTCTGTCAAAACCTCTTCTAGCCTGTGCATAGACAGCTTATCCAAATCCGCAGGCTGCCCTTGATAGCCGTGTGTCTCCATGGAACCTGGGTGTGCATCCCAGGCCAAGAGCTCTGCTATTTCTGCTTCTCAGGCTCCACGTGTCCATCCCTGGCTTGGTTAGAAACCATCCCCCAACCCTGCTGTCCCCGGTTCCCCAGGCCCAGCTGCTGTAGTATGGAGGCCTGAAACCCCAGCCCGGGACTTGCTCATTCCTGCTCAGTCCAGTGCCCCAGCCTTTGCAGGGAATGTGTTTTTGCCACCCAGGGAGGGAGTGTGTCCATATTTATGTGCAGCAGAGCATTAGATACCTACCCAGATGGTCTGGATGCTGTGAATAGGCATATTCTGTGGTGAAATATACCTACAACAGAAATTAGTTATCACACCAAAGCCATGTCTTGTGTGAATGATAATTAGGCCAGATGTCCCATCACCAAGCTGTTTAATATATTCCTCTCTATAACCAGTGCCAGTCACTAGAGAAAGCTTGTTCATGTAGTAAGTAATCCATGTTAGGAAGCCAGAAATGGACTTTTCAAACATTTGCTATGTATTAACCAGGAAAGTGAGCGTGAGCGTGTATGTTTGCATGGGTTCCTGGGCAGGTCCACGCATGTGCATTAAATCAATTAAATCTGTGATCTGTCTCCCACATCCTTCCCAGGAGACATTACAAACATTCACTTGGGTTCTGATTGGCAAATACTTGAGGTGCTTGTATTAAAGTATTAATTTTTAGCATGAAATTCATGTGTCATGACGATACTTTTTATTTATTCAAGAGTAAAGCTGTGTTTTTCCTCTAAAGAAATTTATACAACTGTAATTTGTGGATTCCATAATACCTCAGTGACTTTTTGCTCATTTATTTGTAAAGGCTTTTTTTTTTTTTCCAGGCAGAAGAGGGCAATGATTTTGAAAAAAAAAAAAAGGCAGGTTTTCAAATTCAGTGCACATTATAGATGGATTGGAGTCACTGACTCCGATTGAGTTTCATAGTATCTCTGGGCTTTAAGGATATGGTTTTGATCCAGTGTTTCAGAAAATCCTTCTGCAAAGTTGAATCCAGGAGAATCCACAACTCTCCAGGAAGAGTAATAAATCAGCCCTCACAACCCAAGAGAATATTATTGTCAAACTGAAACTGACCAGAAAGGCATTTGGAATATATTTAAATGATATCTATTATTTGACCACTTGACCTGTGATTTAGAAAATTATGTCATTGGAAAAGTATGATGAAACAAAGCTAAAGGTCTGACAGTCCCACTTGACGATGAAAACAAAATGCTCTGTATAATTTTGCTTTCATTTCAGATAAAAATTGAGCTTCCCATTCACCTTCATCAAAAACATCATTTGCTTTTCACTTTTTATCACGTAAGTTGTGAAATTAACACAAAGGGAACAACCAAAAAGCAGGACACAGTTGAAACTCCAGGTACGTCTGTTCTTTATTGGAGAAAAGTTGATTTACAACATTGTGTTTGAGGTGTACAGCAACTTGATTCACTTGTACATATATATGCATCTATTCTTTTTTGGATTTTCTTCCCATATGGCTTAAGACAAAGTGTTGAGTAGAATTGCCTGTGCTGTCCAGAAGTCCTTGTTTATAATCCTTTCTATCTATGTATTTATCTATATTTATATCTATGTCTCATCTATCTCTTAAGTGTGTATCTTTTAAAATTAAAAAAAATTTAGAGTATAATTGCTTTACAATGTTGTGTTAATTTCTGCTGTACAACAATGTAAATGAGCTATAGGTATACATATATCCATGCATTCTTTAAATCTCTCTCTCTAGAGCTATTCGAAATGGAGTTGTCTTAGGATATAACCTCTTTCATTGAGCTACAGACCACTTCCCCTTATCAAAAAGTGCATTTCTGAGTTAAAATATGAATTACATGTTCATGAATTTCATGAATTACATGAAATTTCTGTGCTAAAATATGAATTACATGTTCATTTTATCGTCATTTCTACTCAACGTCATGTCCAAATGCTTGCCAGTGTGCTTAGACTACTGTAGGCAACATAAAGTAATATTGCTCTTCTCAGAGAGAAACCCATATTGTGATGCTATATTTTTGTTATTTCTTTTGTGTGGAATGGTCCAGCAAGCAGAATCTTCCAGCTCTACTCATTGAGAAGAGGGAAGTAAGCCCAGAGCCATGGGCATTTTTGAACCCAAGGGAGATTGGAATTCTAGGGAGAAGAGGATAGATTTAACACACTTGAATAAGCATTGATAGTGAAGCCTCAGTTGTGGTCTCATTCCTCAAGGCTTTAGATAGACCAATGGGAAGCATCCTTGGGAGAATATCACAGGTCCTATGGACATGGCCCATGCCACATCCACTATGTCAGTGTCAATATGCTTTGGGATTCAAATCCAAGTTAGCCTGTGCCAATCTTTTTCTTTCTTTCTTTTTTTAAAACATTTTTAGTGGAGTTTAGTTGCTTTACAATGTTACGTTAGTTTCTATTGTACAGCAAAGTGAATCAGCTATATGTATACATATATCCCCTCTTTGTCATCACAGAGCATTGAATAGAGATTCCTGTGCTATATAGTCTATTTTCATTAGTTAATCCATTTTATACCAGGTAGTATATATATGTCAATCCCAATCTTCCAGTTCTTCCCACCACCCCCTCCCACCCTTGGTGTCCATTTGTTTGTTCTGTACATCTGTGTCTCTATTTCTGCTTTGCAAATAGATTCATCTATACTATTTTTCTATATTCCACACATATGCATTAATATGTGATATTTGTTTTTCTCTTTTTGACTTAGTTCACTCTGTATGACAGCCTCTAGGTCCGTCCATGTCTCTGCAAATGGCACAACTTCATTCCTTTTTATGGCTGAGTAGTATTTCATCGTATATATCTGCCACATGTTCTTTATCCTTTCCTCTGTTGATGGGCATTCAGGCTGCTTCTGTGTCGTTAGCCTGGACCCATCTTAAATTTGTTCATTCACTCGGCAAATATGTCTGCATATCTATTATATACTAGATATTGTAGTAGGTAATATGGAGAAGACAGTGGAGCATCGAACATAGATCTCATCTTCAGTGAGCACATGGTCCAGTGGGGGAAACGATCTATGTAGACATTTATAACACAAGATAGAAAGTACTAGTTACCAGTAAAATGGTGCTGTGTGGTATCGGAGAAGAGTGAGTTATTCTCTGACATCATGGTGGAAGGACAAGTGGCAGGGAGTCAGGGAAGGCTTCCAGGAGGTGATGGTGTTTGGGTGAGGCATTGAAGGGTAGCATAGAGTTTGATCATGCAGCCATGACAGGAAGGTAGAGGATTCCAGGATGAAGGAATAGCCAGTATAGAGGCAGAGTATTGAGGGGTCTGGACAGGGAACCCCAAATAGTTCCATGCACTGGAGCTCAGGAAACTGGGGAGGGAAGCATAGGATGGCAGATTGAAAAGGAAGAGTCAGATGTTGGAAGGCCCTGAATACCAGGTTGTGGGTTTGATTTTGTTCTGTTACCAATAGGAATACTGGAGGGTTATAAACACCAGTAGGAGCTGTTTTGCAGGAAATCCAATCAGGCAGCAATATAATGGGTGAGGTGAGGTGGAGCAGGAAGAAGGAAGGAAGGAAACACCAGTTAGGGGGCTATTTCAAGAGTTCGGGAGAGGAAGGGGACCACAGTGGGGCTGTAATGGTGGGTGGGTGGGGGGCAGGTGGTGGGGGTGGAGAAAAAGACAATGGCAGAGGAATATACTGGGCCTGGCAAGTGTTGGCCTCTAGGGAGATGATTCAAAGTTAGCACTGAAGTTTCAAAACTAGAAAGCAGATATTGCCGAGTAGCAGTGATGCCTAGGGATGGTGGGTTTCGACTGATGTTGAGTTTGCAATGTTAGTGACACATCTGAGTGATGCCCAGCAGGCAGCAGTACTGGATATTAGGAGAGTCCCTTTGTGGATAGTGTGGTCATGTTCTAGATCCCCATAGAAACTGCTGTTCACTTAGGGTGGTGACCTTGCAGGTTGAGAAGAACTCTAGCAGAATAATGAGACAGTGAGGTACATGACTGTGTACCTCCTGAGGAAACAACTGTTGCCTTATCCAGTGTCACTAACATTGCAAACTCCAGAAAGAATGAAGGGATGGAGCCAAAGCAAAAACAATACCCAGTTGTGCATGTGACTGGTGATGGAAGCAAGATACGATGCTGTAAAGAGCAATATTGCATAGGAACCTGGAATGTCAGGTCCATGAATCAAGGCAAATTGGAAGTGGTCAAACAGGAGATGGCAAGAGTGAACGTCGGCATTCTAGGAATCAGTGAACTAAAATGGACTGGAGTGGGTGAATTTAACTCAGAAGTGGGCAAGATGTTCAGTAGAGCATGAGGTGGTTATTTTCTTGCTACTCATCAGTTTTTAAAAAATATATATATATTGAATTTTTTTTGAAGTATTATTGATTTATAATGTTTCAGATGTACAGCAAAGTGACTCAGTTATGCATACATATGTATATATACACACATAGCCGTTCTTTTTCAGATTCTTTTCCATTGTAGGTTATTACAGGGTATTGGACATAGTTCCCTGTGCTGTATACAGCAGGTGCTAGTTTTTAAAATCGATTTTATATAGAGTAGTGTATATCTGTTAATCCCAAACTCCTCCTCAGCACTCATTACTTTTAACTGTCCATCGTTTAAGTGGTTTCACACCTTTGAGGCAGATGGTGTGTGCTTGACCTTGTACCTTTATAGCTTCCAAGCATTCTAGATGAGTTTTGACTAAGACATACTTGGCCATGCTCTGATTGATTTGCAGTGCAAAAATGTTGCCCACGCAAGTCCATAGAGACAGAAAGTAGATCAGTGGCTGTCCGGGACTTGAAGAAGAGGAAATAGAACGTGACTTCTGAGGCGTATGGAGTTCCTTTTGGGGGTGATAAAAAAAGTTCTGGAATTAGGTAGTGGCAATAGATGTAGAGCTTTGTGAATATACCAAGAACCATCAAATGGTATACTTTAAATAGATTAATTGTAAGGCATCTGAATTATATGTCAATAAAAATTTATGTAAGGATAAAATATCCCTGAAAAACAAGAAATATCTTTTCCTTTTCCTGCTTTCTGGACTGGAAACCTTTTGTCATTTGTCTGATTTTCAGTTTAACTACTTTGACAGAGTCCTTTTGAATGGTTCTTCTGCTCATGTTACTTTCCTTTGCTTTTTCTAAAAGAAAAGCCCTGGGTAAAGCATTTCTGAAGCTGTACTAGTGAAGATGCCCTGCAGCCGTGTTCTGGCGTCTGAGAAAGCCATTCAGTCTATTTGGAGAATGCAACGTATCAGTCTCTTTAAGAATTAAAGCTTTGCCAAATTAGACACGTTCTAACCAGATTTGTGTTGACTTCTGTGTTCACACTGTAAACACATGCACACATACGTGCATGCACACACACACACACCCACACACTCACACAAAGAACTTTAAAGCATCAGAAAGCTGTGGCTTTCAAAAGTACTCTCGAGCCAACACTCTCCCTCATATGCCAGAACTCAGTTCAGAGCAATCCTTTTTACAGCTAAGTTATAAACACTTGAAGTCCAGAGTAATCTCTATAATGGAAATACTGACACTGCTTGACTTGAGCAACACAGATGGCTCTGGATTTTTTAGCTTAGAACATGATGAGTTTTCTAATAAGAAGCCAAGAGGCTCTTTGGGGTAGAACTGTTAAGAAATGTAGAGACTGGGGAGGAAAATCTCTCAGTGATTCCAGTTGTAAGTACTGTGCTGTGGCTGTATTCTCTTGCTACCTCTCTTCCTTCTGTAATCAGGAAAACTGCCCAACCAAATACTGTTGTGTATAAATATAGAATGTAACCCTGACTTGTGACCTTCATTTTCCATAGTCCTTTACTTACCCTAGGGTTGCTGGAAGAAATTTTGCAACATGGTGATTGCTGTCTGATTATAGTCTCAGATATGAGACTGTAAGGGTGGACAAGAGACATCTGAATCTTTTAAAAAATAAGTCTATCAAAATGTTCCCCTAGTATGTCAAGATAATGAAATGGATGCACTTTAAAAGCTTTCAAGTGTTCTGGTATATCAGCTCACTTGGTTCTTTCAATCACTGTTCTATAGAAGATCTGGGTGTTATTGTTCCCATTGTTATAGTCAAGGAGGTAGCGTGAATAACCTGTTAGTGGCCAGGCTAGGATTAGGAAGCCATCCAAACTAATCCCCCCCCACCCAGTGCTTGGATGCCTAACACCTGGCCTCTCACATACAAACCCCTGGCAGCATCACCAGCCCTACCCTGCTCCCCAGTGACCAGACATTTGTGTAGCTAATTGCATCTGTGATTTCATTTCTCATGGCTGATTATTGTCTTGGCAGTTGGCTTTGCCTGGGTACCTTTACTGAAGGATGGTAGAATCATCACATTGGAGCAGCAGCTGCCAGTTTCCGCCAATCTTCCCTCAGGCTACATGAGTCTGAATGATGCAGAATCCAGAAGGGTAGGAAAATCTCTGTATTTGTTGAAGAAATCATGAAATGTTATTTTTGCCTTCTTTTAAAAAATGTTATTGAAGTATAGTTGATTTAGTGTCATGTTAATTTCTGCTGTACAGCGAAGTGATTCAGTTTTCCGTATATGATGAAATGTTTAAAAAATAGAATACTGTTGGTGTATTGCATGGTTTAGTGTGGTTGATAGCTACTCAGAGTGTGGTTTGAGGGCTGATGCTGGTCCACAACAAAGAGAAGTATGGAAAATGAGTGTTGGGAAGTTTCTATCATACTTTGACAAAGTAACCTCATGTCAGTTGATTCCAGTTACTTAAAATGGGACTCTGATTTTGTGCATGATAAAAAAATTCCTTCATATAGTCATTTTTATTGTCATTAGGAAAAGTATCCACCTGCAAAGTGGACTTCAAAATGATTTAGGATACATTTATTCTAAAGGCAGGTTATTTTCTCCAATAATTCCCTATGTCTGAAACTAGCACATTTGTTTCTGAGAAAAATGTTGAAATACATATATTGCTCATCTGTCCATTACTGTGGTACAAAAACTCACATGTATGTTTTTTGTTCCCAGCAATCAAATGTGGATATTAAGTGGGTAGATGGTGCAAAGCCTTTGTTGAAGATCAAAAGCCACTTGGAGTCTACCATTTACACTCAAGTAAGTTGCATCCCATGAATTTGTCAAAAAAAATTTTTTTTTGCCACACCATGTGGCATTTGGGACCTTAGTTCCCCAGCCAGAGATCAAACCCATGCCTTCTACTTTGGAAGTGAGGAGTCTTAACCACTGGACCATGAGGGAAGTCCCTGAATTTTGTCAATTTTAATACTTGAGTTTTTTTTTCTTGATTAAAATAAATTATATTCATTTCTACAGCCTTAGAGAAGTTGTGGCCTGAAACACTTTCTCATTAGTAATAACACCATTCTTAATAATAGCTCAAATTTTTAAATTCTTCTCAAATGACCAAATCCTTTTATTCCCGTTGACTGATTAGACTCTTCCAAAACTCTGAAAAAAATGTGGAGGCTATTATCACCATTTTTAAACCATATATTTTTTTGAGCTGTTTTAGATTTACAGAAAAATTATGAAGATAGTGCAGCTACCTCCCATATGCCCTATACCAAGTTTCCTCTAGTGTTAACATTTAACATGAGTGTGACACCCTTTTTACAACTCTTAAAGCGGTATTGAGACATAATCATTAGCTGAAGTCTGGCCTTTATTCAGATTTCCTTAGTTTTTACCTGTTAGTACCCCTTTTCAGTTTCAGGATTCTATCCAGGATAACATGTTACTTTTAGTTGTCACATTCCCTTAGGCTCTTGGCTGTGACAAGTTCCGAGTGTTTCGTTGTTTTGGTGACCTTGTCAGTTTTCAGGACTACTGGTACTTTGCGGATGCCTCTCTGTTGGAATTAGTCTGATGTTTTGCTTATGGTTAGACTGGAGCTGAACACAGAAGTTGGCAGTCAGTGGATCAGGGTTAGCTACTACAGTTTGCTCTTAGACTCAGCATCCTTGAAATTAGAATCAAGTATCTGTGAGACACTTCAAGCACTGTTTGAAAAATCATGGATGGAGAAGGTGAAGTCCACACTCCTTGGTGCAGCCCTCTCAGGTTTCCTTGGCCATTCCATCCTTTTATAGGAAAAGAAACAGGGGCTCAGTCAGCTTAAAAGATTTACCCAAGGTCCCACAGATAATAATTAAAGGAAGCAGGTCAAAATCCAATTTCTATTTTTTTTCTCTTTAATCCCTTTTGTTAAAATGGGAGGATACTTTCTTTTCATTGTTGTGATAGTTTCTGCTGTACCACAACGTGAATCAGCTATGCATGCCTTCTCAGTTGCTTCAGTTGTGTCCGACTCTTTACGACCCTATGGGCTATAACCCACCAGGCTCCTCTATCCATGGGATTCTCCAGGCAGGAATACTGGAATCAGTTGCCATCCCCTCCTCCAGGGAATCTTCCCAACCCAGCGATTGAACCCAAGTCTCTCACGTCTTCTGCATTGTAGGTGGATTCTTTAGCAGTGGCGCTACTTGGGAAGCCTGAATCAGCTATATGTATACGTATATCCTCTCCCTCTTGGACCTCCTTCCACGCCTTCCCCCCGACCCCAACTCTCATCCCTCTAGGTCATCACAGAGCACAGAGCTGAGGTCCCTGTGCTATATGGCAGCTTCCCACTAGCTAGCTATTTTACACATGATTGTGTATATATGTCAATTCTACTTTCTCAGTTCTTCTGGAATTTCTTGATTCTGGTTTCTGAGACAGTCTGTGCTATCCACAGATTCACTGTCTGTAGATTTCACATAGGACAGTTGGACGCTGGCCACCACAGGATCAGGTGACTCCCTTTTCTTCACCTGTCAGTTCAGACCTCTCTTCCTGCTTGTTCCATTAAAATATAGAAGCAGTCCAACTTCAGAGATGACATTACTGAAAAAAGGAAACAAATGTTGGACTAGTTGGCCATGAATGGTGGCCTACCTGGTGCACTGAGATGCATGCTCAATGGGCCTGGTTTGCTGTTTTGTGTGTGGGTTGAGAGGACTCTGGGACTCAAGGAGGAACATGTGTGTTGGTAGCTGTAGATGCGGAGTCGGGTCATTAGAAGACCTGGGGAAACAGGTTTGCAAGATTCCGGGTGGGAGGACGGGTGGTAGAGGTGGAGAGCCTGTGTTTTGTGGGTGATGAATCAAATTTCATATGGCTGTATCCATCTGTTTTTCAGGATCTGCATGTGCACAAATTCTTCCAGCATTGCCAGCTGATTCAGTCAGGCTTGAAAGAAGTTCCTGGGGAGCTCATTAAATATTTAAAGGTAAATGAACAGCAGCTTTCTGTAAAAGGTTTGTTTTTCTTGTCTTTTGGTTGCCACATTTTTGATGTGGGAGGCCAAAAAAAAAAAATGAATACTTGAAAATACTTTTGGTTGCAAATCCTCAAGAGAGCACATTCTACTATGTCCTTTTCCATCAAGTGGCTATTTAGAAGCACACAACAGAAGCGTGGCATTAGGAAGAAAATGTTTTAGCCAGAATTCAACAACATACTTTAAAAAAATCTCATGAAAATGTTTATTTCGGGTCCATAGATTGATTTTTCCAGGTCTTTTCTCATCTTGCTGACAGCCCAGTAAAGGTGGAGAATGCTGTGGAGAAAAAGGCCAAGAGAAAGGAAGTCACTTATACTTGGAATACAATGTGAAATGGTTCCTGGGTCCGTAGGTGAAAGACTAGCAAAAGGGTCAGCTGATAAGAAGGAACCTAGTTGCTGCATGGTGCATAGGAGTCATAAGAAATGCCATATTTTATCAAAGCATTGAGAATCCAAGACTCCGTTCATTCCCTAACATGGTGGGACAAAGCACACATCATAAGACCCAGCAGACAGTAGCTTTTCTCTTGGCTGCTCCTTCAGTAGATCAGCCATGGCCAGTCCGAGGAGTTTTGATTTTGAATGAAGTCCTCTACAGGATTTCCCTTTCGACATATGTTAGTAATGAATGATGTGAAATGAACAAAAATACTCATTTCTTTCAGAGAGGCAGTGTGAATGAGGTAACATGTGCATGGGTTCTGGAATCACAAACTGAGCTTGTACCCCAGCTTTGTCCCTTGTTAGCTCTGTGATTGACCTTGACCAACTTACTTAACTTCTCCAAGCCTTTGTTTTTTCTTCTGTCTCATAAAGATAACAGTAATGCCCACTTGTGTGGTGATTATGAGACCTCAGTGAGACAGGGCATCTGCTGTGTAGTATTCATTCCACACTTTTTTCTTGAGTACCTCCTGTGGGCCAGGCTTCATTCTAAACATGGGGAGGATAAGTGAAGAAAACAGACAATATCCCTATTTTCAAGGAGCTTACTTTGTTGTCGAGACAGATGGACATTAAACACATAAATGAATAAATATATACATCTGCAGTCATGGTTCCAGGACCCTCCCTAGATATCAGAGATTCTTAAATCCCTTGCAGTCAGCTCTCCATATCCGCAGATGTGAAATATGTGGAGATGGAGGGTCAACTGTGTATCTTATGTTAGTTGGTAATAAGTACTATAAAGAAAACCAAAATATGGGGAAGGGGAATTAGGAGTGATAAGGATCTCTTTTTTAGATTGTCAACAAGGAACTCTCCAGTAAAGAGACCTAAAGGAAAGGAGGGTGCCAGCCGCGTGGAATTCTGGGCAAGGGCTGGGAACAGCAAGTGCAGAGGCCCCGAGGAGCTTACTTGGTGTGTTCCAGAAACAGGAGGAGTTCCAGTGTGGCTGGCACATGGAAGGATAGGCTGCCCCATTGGAAAAGATAGCTGGGTTACTGGTCCGGTAGGGCTTCATAAGCTATGATGAGATGAGAAGCTGTGGACAAAGGAGTGTGATGTAATGTGACTTTGGTTTTTAAAGAATCATCCTGGTTACCATACAGAAAATAGATTGTTGGAAAGGTCGAATCAGGCAGGTAACCGATAAATGATGGCTTTTATTCTTAATTAGCATTAAAAAGTACAGTAAGTCATCTAATTTCAAGTCCTTATCTTGGGTAATGTCTAGAATCCCGCTCTATATGTGAATGCCTTGTCTGCTCAGATCCGTGGCTTTATTCTTCCAGGGGAAGCTTTGTAAAAGTTTTAACAAAATTAAATTTCCTGTATTGATATTCTTAGAATGGAGGGGGAAGAAAGGTTCATATTTGTGTTTTTAAGGGTGTGGAATTTCTGTTATTTCTGTGTCCTATGCTCGCCCTCTAGTGGCAATGAGTGAAATGCCATGCAATTATAGAAAGCGCCAAACTCCTGTATGGAATGTTAGTGCTAAAAGGGATCTTCAGGGATTTTTTTTTTTTTATAGATGAGGACACTGAGGCCTGAGGACAGAGATTTGCCAGTGGTTTTTCAGCTGGTTAGTAGGAGATCAGAGCCGAGCATGTCTTTTGATGGGTCTTTTGACTCCTAGCCCCGTGTACTTTTTATCAAACCTTGCAATCTCCTGTCCTTGTAAATGACATTGTTTAATCACTTCATCTAACCATCTACATGCTGAGCTTATTATGTGTTCAGTATTCTCCTAGATGCTGTGTGGCTTGCAAATAAGAATAACTTGGGCTATTTTCCATAGGGATCTTATGACCAGTCAAGAGGGGCCCACTTAAGTCAAATGACAGTATAAGTCAGTAGTACAAATGATCGTCCAAAGCAATATGTAATTAAATGTCAAATGCATGATACAGGATATAAATGCTCAGAGTTCACAAAACTGTGGAACCACTGAGACTAGAAGGTTCCATCTTTATTCCTTTGATTCCTTTGTTTATTCATTTATTCAGTCATCCCCCAAATAATTATTGAATACCTACCATGGGGCCAGATATTGTACTGGATGCTGGGAATATAATTGGAATAATTCAGACAACATAGCTACTCATTTGGGGTAGAGGGATTATAAAGAAGTCCCATTAGATAGAGATGAGTACTGTGAAGAAAATAGAACAGGTTAAATCTTAACGTTCAGAAAACTAAGATCATGGCATCCAGTTCCATCACTTCATGGCAAATAGACAGGGAAACAGTGGAAACAGTTGCTGACTTTATTTTTGGGGGCTCTAAAATCACTGCAGATGGTGATTGCAGCCATGAAATTAAAAGACGCTTACTCCTTGGAAGGAAAGTTATGACCAACCTAGACAGCTTATTAAAAAGCAGAGACATTACTTTGTCAACAAAGGTCCGTCTAGTCAAGGCTATGGTTTTTCCAGTAGCCATGTATGGATGTGAGAGTTGGACTATAAAGAAAGCTGAGTGCAGAAGAATTGATGTTTTGAACTGTGGTGTTGGAGAAGACTCTTGAGAGTTCCTTGGACTGCAAGGAGACCCAACCAGTCCATCCTATGGGAAATCAGTCCTGGGTGTTCATTGGAGGGACTGATGCTGAAGCTGAAACTCCAGTACTTTGGCCACCTGATGCGAAGAGCTGACTAATTTGAAAAGACCCTGATGTTGGGAAAGATTGAAGGCAGGAGGAGAAGGGGACGACAGAGGATGAGATGGTTGGATGGCATCACCGACTCAATGGACATGGATTTGGGTAGACTCCAGAAGTTGGTGATAGATAGGGAGGCCTGGCGTGCTGTGGTTCATGGGGTCGCAAAGAGTCAGATGTGACTGAGTGACTGAACTGAATGGGCTCTAATGTGATCAGGAATGCAGTCAAGATCAAGTTGTCAGGGAAGACCTGTCTGAGGAGTTGATGACATTTCAAGCTGAAAAGAACTGATGAGGGGAAGACAGCCATAGATGATAAAACTGTGTAAAAGGATGACAGACTATTGCAGCAGGTGTAAATACCTTGCAATGAGATGTGTGAAAGACAGGAACAAAAGCAAAGACAGCATAGCTAGAGCACACTGAGCAGCGAGGAGCAGGGGATGGCCCCAGATGAGTGGAGGATGGGGAACCCTTCATAGCTTTTTGTTTGTGGCAATTGGTTTTGTTTGTAATAGAGGGAAATGGCATTGTCAAATTTGCCTTTCAAAAAGAACCCTCTGGCTTCTGGGTAGAGAGTAAATTCTCTGTGTAGAGAGAGAGTACTGGTGTAGGGAGACCACTTCTGCAAGGAGTGCCCATCTCTCTTTTTTCTACCTGATGTGATCCTACTTAACCTTGAACCTTAGAGCCTCCGTCCTCTGGTGTGTGTGACATTCCCTCCTCACTTGCACACACAGTTGCTTCCTCTTCTGTGCATTTACTGTGTACTGTTTACTGTTTGTGTCACAGCGATTCACTTCCATATGTTTTCCTTCCCTCGTCTGTGAACTGCTTGATGATAGGAACCACGTCCATTTGATGTGCTTGGCAATCGGAAGTTCATTCAGTATGAAAAGTGAAAAAAGTGAAAGCCACTCACTCGTGTCCAACTCTTTGCAACCCTGTGGACTATACAGTCCATGGAATTCTCCAGGCCAGAATACTGGAGTGGGTAGAAGTTCCCTTCTCCAGTGGAATCTTCCCAACCCAGGTCTCCTGCATTGTAGGCGGATTCTTTACCAGCTGAGCCACAAGGGAAGCCCATTCGGTATACCTTTATTCAGTATACCTTTATTGAATGAGTGCATGCATGGCTTCACCGAAGTGGGGGGTGCACTTGACTGGGAAGGGTGGCTAAGACTTTGCTAAAAAAATATGAACAAAGGCACAAAGGTAGGCATGCATTTGACAATTTCAAGGAGCAGAGCAGTCAAGACGCCAGTTTGGCCTCATGAAGAATGGTGAATGTTAAGGCTAAAAATGTAAGTTGGGTTTTAAGTAACTTAGACTTAATAGCCTGAGTCAGTTTTTCTCCAACTTGGCACTATTGGCATTTGAGGCAGGATGGGTCTTTGTGGTAAAGACTGTCCTATGCATTGGAGGGTGCTTAGAAGCACTTCTGGCCTATCCACTAGATGTCGGTAGCACCACCTCAGTCGTGACAACTGAAAATGTCTCTGGACATTGCTGGATGACCTGGAGGGATGGGGTGGTGAAGGGTCTCTGGTTGAGAACCACTGCCCTAGCTAATGGGGAGGCATCAATAAATTTTTTGATGGTGGCAGAAAGTGGCCTGATGTAACCATTACTTGAGGAGGATTGAGTTTTGGAAATGAGAGTTAAATATACTGAGGTTGAGGAGAAACTGTACATAGCCCTACTATTAATGGAAAATTACTGGACTATTTTGGTTATAGGTTATAGTCCTGAAAACAGGGTGATGGCTGTATGGGTAGAAGAGAGAGGGCAAAACATTCGGAAAAACCTGAAGGAAAGACTAGAGGTTCCCTGAGCTCAGTTTCTTGCACTAGGTATCTGATTGAAGAGAAGCTGCCGGGAAATCTAAGAGGTCACTATTGAGATGAGAGAGGCCTGAAAAGGGAGGGTGAGCATAAGGATGGAAACATGGGGCACTCTGAAAGATGACTATTGTGTTCCTTAGGATACAGACTTGTCTGACCATCTCTGTCTTTCCCAAGCCCTAAATATTGAACTGGTGGAGAAGGTGCTCAGTGAGGTGGTTTTTGGTTGGCCAATTGACTGAGTGAGTGAATGAATGGGTGAATGAAGGAAGGAGGGAAGGAAGAAGAAAGACATTTTATTTATTGGGTTGGCCAAAGAGTTTGTTCAGGTTTCTCCATAAGCTATATAGAAAAACCCGAACGAGCTCTTTGGCCAACCCAATATTTTGCTGCTTGTATCATTTCTCTGTATACACAGATATATTTCTTCTTTCTGATGTTAATGTGTCAATCAGTAGAGGCAGGGTGTTAGCACTTTGAAGAAATGTACTGTGAGGATGTTAGAATGCAGAACTGCCTCAGTTTGTGGATGGAGCCACTGTAAAGCCAACCATACATAGAAATACACTTTACTGAATCCTGTTCTCACGGCAAAGTGATGGCCCACTTTCCCCTGTAAAACATACAAATGCTGGGGGCTGGTAGGCCAGTCTCCAGTACCTCCAAAAATGCCTGCTCCCCAGCCCAGTTGTTGGTTTACCAAGAGTCGGTCACTTTTATTCTAAAACCTGTTGATCCCAGTTATACTTGTTATCTTTAACAGAGTATTTAATATTAAAGGAACTAACAAAATCTGAGTGCCAAAATAGAGATGTGTATAAAGTAACTGACAAAGTCCCCTATCCCTGGAAGCATGTGTTTAAAGTGAGCTTATATTCTAGTGAATGTATTTATCATTACTTAATTTTTGGTTGTTTCACCTTTGCAAGTTATATCATACTTTGATTTTCATAACTAATAATGACTTATTTTAGTGTTTGCATGCCATGGAGATCCAAGTCATGATACAGTTTCTACCTGTAATTCTTATGCAACTCTTCCAAGTTCTCACAAACATGACCCATGAAGATGACGTTCCTTTCAACTGCACCATGTGAGTTTCGGTGTTACAATATGAAGAATCAACTTTTGTTTCCTTTTGCATTTCTTCATTTATCTTCCAAATGAGAACCCCAAAGGCAGAAGCCTAATATAACTTTTCTCTTGTTTCTTTCTTCTCGGACTGAGGGACTCACATCCCCAGGGATAGATGGTACCAGAAACCATAGGATAAGTTTACTGTGTTTTCCTCAACCAGGGGCTCTAAAACTGCTGCATGTTAGAGCAACCTGGGAAGCTTTTTAAAATCTCTGTTCCCAGACCATACATCATACCAGTTAAATCTGAATCTCTGAGAGTGGAACTCAGCATTGGTTGTTTTTTTTTTTTTCCTAAAGTTTCCACAACGATGCCCTAATGCAATGGAGTTTGAGAATCACGCCCTTGACCAGTATTGTCCAATAGCACTTTCTTCAGTTATGGAAATGTTCTATACCTGTACTGCCCAATATGGTAGCCATTAGTCATATTTAGCTGTTGAACTCTTGAAATGTGGCTGGTGTAACTGAGGATAGAAATTTTTCATAGTAGTTAATTTGTTTACATCACCACTTGTGACTAGCAGCTCTCACACTGGACAGAGTGGCCCTAGGCCATTAGTTTTTACTCACAAGAATAAGAGTGTTCTTTTTATAGGAAAACAAACAAGGATATATTGTAGAGTAGGATGCAAAATGCACTTAATTTTTGAAAATAAAACAGGGGTTTAAAAAAATTATAAGCTCACTGCTGGGTGTTTCTGGCTTTGCTGCTTCTGCTGTTGCCACAGCGTCTCTGGAGCCTCAGGGTTCAGGCTCCACACACCCACATACTCTTTGCTCTTCTCTGCTATTGGGGGTAGTCTGGTTGCTAATTTAAGAAGCATTATTCTAGTCCAGTGGTTCTCAAAAAACGTGATTCCCAGACCAGCAGCAACAATACACCTGGAAGCTTATTAAAAATGCTAATCATGGAACTTCACCCCAGACCTAAAAAATCAGAAACTCAGGGAGCGGGGTGAGCACTCTGCCCTCCAGGTGTTTCTGATGCATGCTAAACTTGCAGAACCACTGCTGGCTTCATAACTTTAAAACTTTCTATGAATCTTAGATTTGCTTCCAATTTTAGTTCATCTCATTGTACCTGCTCTGTCTTGCCCTTCCCTTCCCCCCATCTGTTGACATGTTTAACACTTTTTCCTATTCTTTTCCTTTGATTTTTGCTAGAGGGGATTTCAATATTTACCTTACTAAAGGCTTTTTACTATATGATAGCTATGAACATACTTCAAATGCGATTTAGAAAGGAGATGAAAAGAAATATCTTGGTTGCCAAAATAAAACATCCTCCTTTGGAACCAAGAAATGTATTTTAGAAAGCCCTGAACATGTTACATGCTGAAGTCTTTGTTGGATCCAAACTAAGATGCCATTTAATACTTTCATTATTTAGACAGTATTAGGTATTTTTAAGGGTTAGATATGCTGGTTTTATCTAACAATCAAACTATAGTGTTTCATTGTGGTCTGACGTGCTGACTTTTGTGAATGTCATTTCAGGGTTCTCTTACATATCGTATCAAAGTGCCATGAAGAAGGCTTGGATAATTATTTAAGATCCTTCATTAAGGTTTGTGGAGTAAGCTTTCTTTCTGAGCATTTTGTCTTATGAGAGAATTTGGTCTTATGGTTCATTCTCTTTGATTGTAGTATAGCTTCCGACCTGAAAAACCCAGTGCTCCTCAGGCCCAGCTGATCCATGAAACTCTTGCGACTACAATGATAGCAATACTGAAACAGTCTGCAGACTTTTTAGCAATAAACAAATTGCTCAAGGTAAGGACACAGAGACATGCTTGCTTGAGGCCCTCCCATTCCAGGTCTAGTCTATCATCATTTCCTCAAGTGACTCCCTCTTTGCCCAGCACTTTGCCTATGTATGCATCCTTTCCCCCCAAGTTCTCCATAGAAATCCTTCATTCCCTTTGCCCTCCCCACCTACCCCTTGCTCTCAGTCAAATGCATAATAGAATTTTGGAGGGTATAGATCTGGGCAAGAATGCTGTATTCATCACACAATAGTTCTGTGACCTGGGGCCTGTTAGTTAG
>NW_024070207.1:24211503-24269102 GCF_014754425.2 Oryx dammah
AACCCCATGGACTGTAGCCCTCCAGGCTGCTCTGTCCATGGGATTCTCCAGGCCAGAAAACTGCAGTGGGTTGCGATTTCCTTCCCCAGGGGATCTTTCCAACCCAGGGATCAAACCTCAGTCTCCTGCATTGCAGGCAGATTCTTTACCATTTGAGCCACCAGGTATCTGCTTGAGACTTCCCTGTACCCTTCAAATTCTACTTACACAAACACCTCTGCTACTTGGGCTGCCCCAGTGTTGTATGAAGGGCAGGGTTAGGTCCCTCACTGGGTGCAGGCTATAATATGATTCATTGTCCATAGAGAGTTTAAAAGCAGTAATAAAGTAAACTAAAAGTTGGTTTGTTCTTATCACCACATGTAGGCAAATCAAAACAGTGTCAGTGATAAAATACCCCTCTCCACCAAATATCCTTTGTGCATCACCAGCCAGCCCTGAGGCATACTATTACCTTTTTGCCAGCACAATTTGAAGATATTCTATGGGACTTGGATAGTCAGTAGTGATCACTTTAAAATGTTATTAAAGCTCAGAGACAAAATCCATAGTGATTTGTCAGCCTTTTATAAGCTTCAGGGATTTGGGTAACAATTAAAGATTGATTTGTATTTATTTATTTATTTTAGTACTCATGGTTTTTCTTTGAAATTATTGCAAAGTCTATGGCCACATACTTGCTGGAAGAGAATAAAATTAAGGTAAGTAGGCTGAAGAATAATATTTAACATAGACAAAGAAGGCTAATCTTATTCATGGGTATCTGTGATGTGCAAATCCTCTTTTATATTTTAAGGACTCTCAGTCTGTAGCTTTTTTCAGTTTTTCTTTAAAAAAAAAAAACAAAGGTGTTCATATGTTTTCAAAGTCTCAACTTCAGAGGCTCACCACATAGATTGTTCCCTGTGAGGTATTTGCCATATTAAGTACATTATCTTTGAAGCTTTTGCTTTGTCTTGTGGCTTTAAAATGTCAATTGTCCAAAATATTCATTAGAAAGGGAGAACATGTACCAAATCAGAAAGAACTATTCTCTTAGAAAGATTGAAGGCATGTACAAAATTAAAAACATTTTATGTAAAAAAGACAAAAACCAAAATCTCTTTTTATGTAATGTGTGTGTTCCTGGAATATGCTGTACATATACCTTTAGTTGTATTTTCAAACTCCTTTAGAAGTACAAAGAAATTTTAGCTATAGGCATTGAAAAGCTAAGACCTTGTGAAATAAAAAATAATCACTTCATATTTACATTTTGATCAGTATTTCCACAGAAGAGGTTTACTGAAATTAAGATGCATGGATACATGTATACTTTGTGTGTCAGGAAAAAGATGGAATGAAAAACGGATGTGTCTGTATCTCAGGAGCACGATTCCAAAGATGGGTCAGAATGACCTACTCTTGTTCATGATTTCAGTCAGTTATAGTATTACAGGTCCAGATAGGTGCTGTAATGATCTAAAGTATATATTTAACTAGCCATGTCTTTTTTAATTTGGGAGAAAAAGTATACTCCAGTTAAAAACACATTTATATACAGTATGTGTTTGAAAATAAAACACTGATTTGGACCTTTCACAACTCTTTTTTTTTTCTTTGCCGATTCAATTGAAGCTTCCAAGAGGCCAGAGGTTTTCTGAGGCATATCATCATGTCTTACATTCACTGCTTCTTGCAATAATTCCCCATGTGACTATTCGCTATGCAGAGATTCCGGATGAGTCCAGAAATGTCAATTATAGTTTGGCTAGCTTCTTGAAGGTGAGTTAAAGGCATCCAGAACATGGTAAGGAATTATTCTTCACCAATATGGTCTTTAAAGCCAAAGGAAAGCAATTACCCGCTTTCTAGAGACTCGGCTGGGCTGCTGGAGGAACTACTGATTGAATTAATCATCAGTTCAGTTAAATAGCCATGTTTGATTCCCCACCCCCAATGGCTAATTGATTAAATCAGAGGTCCCACACAGGAGCCTTAGCCAGGAGGAACATCTTGCTGCTTTTGCATGCTGTTTTTCAAATATATTCATTTGAATGCCTTTCAGTTCAGCTCAGTCGCTCAGTCGTGTCTGACTCTTTGCGACCCCATGAACTGCAGCACACCAGGCCTCCCTGTCCCTCACCAACTCCTGGAGTCTACCCAAACCCATGTCCATTGTGTCAGTGATGCCATCCAACTACCTCATACTCTGTCGTCTCCTTCTCCTCCTGCCCCTAGTCTTTCCCAGCATCAGGGTCTTTTCCAATGAGTCAGCTCTCTGCATGAGGTGGCCAAAGTATTGGAGTTTCAGCTTCAGCATCAGTCCCTCCAATGAACACCCAGACTGATCTCCTTTAGGATGGACTGGTTGAATCTCCTTGCAGACCAAGGGACTCTCAAGAGTCTTCTCCAACACCACAGTTCAAAAGCATCAGTTCTTTGGCACTCAGCTTTCTTTATAGTCCAACTCGCACATCCATACATGATGACTGGAAAAACCATAGCCTTGACTAGATGGACCTTTGTTGGCAAAGTAATGTCTCTGCTTTTGAATATGCTATCTAGGTTGGTCATAACTTTCCTTCCAAGGAGTAAGCGTCTTTTAATTTCATGGCTGCAAGCACCATCTGCAGGGATTTTGGAGCCCAGAAAAATAAAGTCAGCCACTGTTTCCACTGTTTCCCCATCTATTTGCCATGAAGTGATGAGACTGGATGCCATGATCTTAGTTTTCAGAATGTTGAGCTTTAAGCCAACTTTTTCACTCTCCTCTTTCACTTTCACCAAGAGGCTTTTTAGTTCTTCTTCACTTTCTGCCATAAGGGTGGTGTCATCTGCATATCTGAGGTTATTGATATTTCTCCCGGCAATCTTGATTCCAGCCTGTGCTTCTTCCAGCCCAGCATTTCTCATGATGTACTCTGCATATAAGTTAAATAAGCAAGGTGACAATATACAGCCTTGACATACTCCTTTTCCTATTTGGAACCAGTCTGTTGTTCCATGTCCAGTTCTAGCTGTTGCTTCCTGACCTGCATACAGGTTTCTCAAGAGGCAGGTCAGGTGATCTGGGATTCCCATCTCTTTCAGAATTTTCCACGGTTTATTGTGATCCACACAAAGGCTTTGGCATAGTCAATAAAGCAGAAATATATGTTTTTCTGGAACTCTCTTGCTTTTTCCATGATCCAGAGGATGTTGGCAATTTGATCTCTGGTTCCTCTGCCTTTTCTAAAACCAGCTTGAACATCTGGAAGTTCACAGTTCACGTATTGCTGAAGTCTGGCTTGGAGAATTTTGAGCATTACTTTACTAGCATGTGAGATGCGTGCAATTGTGCGGTAGTTTGAGCATTCTATTGCATTGCCTTTCTTTGGGATTGGAATGAAAACTGACCTTTTCCAGTCCTGTGGCCACTGCTGAGTTTTCCAAATTTGCTGGCACATTGAGTGCAGCACTTTCACAGCATCAGCTTTCAGGATTTGAAATAGCTCAACTGGAATTCCATCACCTCCACTAGCTTTGTTCGTAGTGATGCTTCCTAAGGCCCACTTGACTTCACATTCCAGGATGTCTGGCTCTAGGTGAGTGATCACACCATCATGATTATCTGGGTCATGAAGATCTTTTTTGTACAGTTTTTCTGTGTATTCTTGCCACCTCTTCTTAATATCTTCTGCTTCTGTTAGGTCCCCACCATTTCTGTCCTTTATTGAGCCCATCTTTGCATGAAATGTTCCCTTGGTACCTCTAATTTTCTTGAAGTGATCTCTAGTCTTTTCCATTCTGTTGTTTTCCTCTATTTCTTTGCATTGATCACTGAGGAACGCTTTCTTATCTCTCCTTGCTATTCTTTGGAACTCTGCATTCAAATAAGTATATCTTTCCTTCTCCTTTGCTTTTTGCTTCTCTTCTTTTCACAGCTATTTGTAAGCCCTCCTCAGACAGCCATTTTGCTTTTTTGCATTTCTTTTTCTTGGGGATGGTCTTGATTCCTGTTTCCTGTACAGTGTCACAAACTTCCGTCCATAATTCATCAGGCATTCTGTCTATAGAATCTAGTCCTTTAAATCTGTTTCTCACTTCCACTATATAGTCATAAGGGATTTGATTTAGGTTCATACCTGAATGGTCTAGTGGTTTTCCCCACTGTGTTTAATTTAAGTCTGAATTTGGCAATAAGGAGTTCATGATCGGAGCCACAGTCCAATCCCAGTCTTGTTTTTGCTGACTGTATAGAGCTTCTCCATCTTTGGCTGAAAAGGATATAATCAATCTGATTTCGGTGTTGACCATCTGGTGATGTCCATGTGTAGAGTCTTCTCTTGTGTTGTTGGAAGAGGGTGTTTGCTATGACCTTTAGGTGGGGCATTTACCTTCTAGGTTACCATGGTCTGTACCACTCCTTAATAGAACCCCTGACACTCTATACATTTAAATCATTTCTCTGACACTGTTGGCCTTTGAATTTTTAACTCTTGAACTAAAAGCACATTCTACATGTTGCTAATATAAGCACCATCTACTTGTTGCTAATTACATGTAAATGAAGATTGCTAATTTAGGTCAGTAAGATTATTTTGAGACATACCACAAACTGTTACACTTACGAAAGATAGAACACTTCTCCCTGCTCTGTTTTGTCATTCTCTGTATGTAAGGGGCAATGCTGGAATACAGTTGTTCTAGAAAGTGGGTAATAGCAATATTTGATTTATTGCGGAGAAGGAGCCTAGATTTGTAATGCACTTAGTTCTTACTTCTTTCCACTCCCCATCTTCTCAGAGCCCTTCATCATGTCTCAGCCTTATTTTAAGAACCTCTCAGTCAATAATCTAGCCAAGCAATTTTAAAATCTAACATACTCTTTTTTTTATTAAAAATTCACACTAGGTTTCAGATCTCCAGAGTGTGATTTAATGTAAGACCTCTCTGCCAGAACTAAAATAAAGTTTTAACACTATTACATGAGCCCTTTTGTGTATTAAAAACCAACCTCATATCTTTTTAAAGTAAAGGTGAGACTATCTGAAATATAAGATCTCAGTTTCTTTTATGGAGTTAAAACTTGAAATTTGCTATGTTAAGGAGTAGAACATAGTTGATTTAATAGCAGTATTGACCTCATTACAAGTCAACAAACATTTGTCTGTCTCCTATGTGAGCGTCCAAAGATGAGAGAGGCTGTCTCTGTAATTATATTCCAATACATATACATGATAAAGTGTGATGACTATTATACTGAAAATATAAACAACAAAATTCAATAGGAGAACAAGAAAGGGAGGGATTATGACCAGGTAGTAAGTATGAACAGAGACTAGAAGAACAGTTCCCCAAGACAGGGATGAGAGTGTTGTAGGTAGAGGATTCATGAGCAGAGATGAGATATGCGTGTTCAAGAATCGTTTTGGGATGAGCAGGAAAGTCATTGTGTAGAGTTTAGGTTGTCTGGAGACAGAGGTGGAAAGGCCATCTGATGCCAAATGATGAAAGGCCATGAGTGTCAGGCTAAGGAATCTAGATTTTGAGCTGAATACCATGGAGCTATCTACCAAAGCCTTTGAAAGAAGTAAGGAAAAAGCCAGAGTCAAGACAACCAGTTTGAAGACTAGTCCTTCCCCCTTGTCTGCCTGGCAGAGTCCATTCATCTTTTAGGCTCAGCTCTTCCCTAACCTTCTCACAAAGGGCTGATCACCTCTGCTGTTGTTTACCCATCCTTTCCATACTTCTGCAACTTTTTATTGTGCAGTGTTTTCAAGACTAAAGACCATGGGTTATTTATTTGCCTTTGTATTTCTCTAGAATGTCTCAAACCCAGTAGATCATCAAAATGTTCTTGGATGAGTGGTAAATATAAGCCCACCTCATTAATCCAGGTGAGAGGTGATGAGGCAGGGAACGTTGAAAGGAGAGGTGACAAGATGCAAACAGCTGGTTAATCAAATATTGAGTTCCTTCTATTTCCCAGGAATGTTCTGGGTACCATGGGGAACATAAACAACATGTTATCCTCTTTAGGTGAGAACAGCAAAATAATAAGTAAAATACAAGCTACTATAAAGTGTTTCAAGGGCCCTGTAGATTAATGAACATGGGCTTCATCGAAGATGGACTTAATCATTGAAGAATGGGCAGGATTCTGTAGATGTAGTGATAGAATTGCTAGCTAGACCTGGTATGAGCAGTGACTCGGAAGTGGGAATGCACAGTGCATCTTGAGGGGGTAATAAATAGATAAAATGGGAAAAAGAAGTTTGGGACAAGATTGTGGTTTACCTTGAATGCCAAGCTGAGGAGTTTGAAATTATATTAGAGGCAACAGGGAACTATTGAAAACTTTTGGGAAGACAGTTGACATGATTAGGGCTAGGACTTACAGATTAATCTGGAAGCAGTTAGATGGAAAGATTAGTGGCAGGAAGACAGGTTAGGAGGATAACTGCAGTTGTGCAGTTGCAAGGTAATGGAAGCCTTAACTAGGAGAGTGACAGCAGGAAAATATGAATAACTACTATGGCTATCACACAAGAAGAATGTTTTGTAGGCCAAGACTTCACAGAACCCAAAGAAAAACTTCCCTTTTGGCCTGAAATGTTCACATAGGCAAGCCCCCCTTTCAATAGCTGACTGACCACCCTATAGTTCACTTTGAGCTTTGAGAATGAACCAAAATGAGGCAGTATAGCTAAATAGGAACAGGAACGTCGCTCAGTCGTGTCCGACTCTTTGTGGCCCCATGGACTGTAGCCTGCCAGGCTCCTCTGTCCATGGGATTTTCCAGGCAAAAGTACTGGAGTGGATTGCCATTTCCTTCTCCAGTGGATCTTCCTGACCCAGGGATCGAACCTGGGTCTCCCACATTGTAGACAGACGCTTTACCGTCTGAGCCACCAGGGAAGTCCATAGCTAAATAGATTGCATATATATATGTAAATATGTGCATATATGTATTTGAATATGTATATATATATATTTCAAATATCATATATATATAAGAAAATATATATCTTATTTTCAAAATAAGATGTTATATATATACATCTTATTTTGAAAAGAACACAGTTGAGTCCCAATTCCAATGATAAGTCATTTGCTCTTTATCTCTTTAAGGTCGTGTAAATCTTTGAAAGTTTTTCTGTTATCTGTAAAAGGGAGAATATCATCCCCTTAATGTGGAAAAAATTTTATTTGTGTTGAATTTTAAAAACTTGACAGAATTAGGTAACTAACTGTTCATTTTGATTTGGTTCCTATAGCGCTGTCTAACCCTAATGGATAGAGGATTTGTTTTCAATTTGATAAATGACTATATATCTGGATTCAGCCCCAAAGATCCTAAGGTAAGTTACAAGGGCATAACTATAGTGGGTGTCAAACATTAGAGTGTGAGACCAAGGGTGACATGTATTCTCCTCTGGAGGATTTGGAGCTGCTGTTTTCTTATAGGTACTTTGAGTGTAGTTGTACCTCAAAGCAGAGAGTAATGGACAGGGTTTTGAGGGTCCCATATAGTCATAGTCATGGCTAGGATTCATTACAGTGACACAGTAAGGATGCTCAGCTGGATTAATAAGGAAGAAAGACATTAAGTGGAGTCCTTGGCAATCCATGTGCATGCTTCCTGAGCATCCTCCCTCCTGTTAATGGGCATGCAGAGCACATCCTCTCTCCAGCAGTGAAAACTGAGCCACATTATGTGCAATATTTCTCTTTAGGGAAGGCTGTTTGAGACTCAGAACTTAGGATTTTTATTGGGGCTAGTTATGTGTTGGAGGGTGGTCATAATTCCAGAGTCCTGGAAAGGAAAGACAGGGAAGAAGATGTTCACCATAAATCACATTGTTTGCATGGTGCTGAACAGGCTGGCACAGAAGGTACAACCTTACCTTGTAGGGAATGTTGGTATCAAGATAAAATTTCCCATACCACAAAAAAGAAAATCACAGGCCAATATCTTTGATGAACATGTAAAAATCCTCAACAAAATATTACCAAATTGAATACAATAATACATTAAAAGTATGACACAACACGGTCAAGTTGGATTTATTTCAGGGATACAATGATGGTTCATCATCCACAAATCAACGTGATTTATCACATTAATAAAATGAAGGATGAAAATAATACAATCATCTTAAATAGATATAATACACGTGTTCCTGGAATATGCTGTATTCCTTTAATTGTATTTTCAAACTCCATCAGAAGTACAAAGAAATTTAGATGCTTAAAACACTTTTGACAATTTGACATCCATTTATGATAAGAGACTCCCTCAACAGTGGGTCTAGAGGGAACATACCTCAACATAATAAAGTCCATATATGATAAACCCATAACTATCATCATACTCAACAGTGAAAAACTGAGCTCTTTTCCTCTAAGATCAGGAATAAGACAAGCATGCCCACTCTCAGCACTTTTATTCAACATAGTATTAGAAGTGCTAGCCACTGAAATTAGTCAAGAAAAAGAATGAGAGGGCATTCAAATTGGAAAGGAGGAAGTAAAACTGTCACTATTTGCAGATGATGTGATAATATATATTGAAAACCCTAAAGACTACACCAAAACTCTGTTCAAACTAATAAATGAATTCAGTAATGTTGTATGATACAAAATCAGCATACAGAAATCTGTGACGTTTCTATATACTAATAACAAACTATCAACAAGACTAAGGAAACAATTCCATTTACAATTCCATCCAAAAGAATAAAATACCTAGGAATAAATTTAACCAAGGAGGTGAAAGACCTGTACACTGAAACTATAAGACATTGATGAAAGAAACTGAAGAAGTCACAAATAAATGGAAATATTCTATATTCATCTATTAGAAGAATTAATATTGTTAAAATGCTCATACTACCCAAAGTGGTTTACAGATTCAGTATATTCCCTATCAAAATTCCAATGGCATATTTCACAGAGCTATTAATAGAACAAATAATTCTAAAATTGGTATGAAACCACAAAAGATGCTGAATAGCTGAAAATAGGAAGAACAAAACTAGAGGTTTCATGCTCACTGATTTCAAACTATACTAAAGATATATTAATCAAGACAGCATGGTACTGGCATAAAAACAGATACGCAGGTCAACAGAACAAAACTGAGAACCCAGAGATATACCTACACATATGCATGTGCTTAGTCGCTCACTTGTGTCTGACTTTTTGCAACCCCATGGACTGCAGCCCCCCAGGATCCTCTGTTCATGGGCATTCCCCAGGCAAGAATACTAGAGTGGGTTGCCATGCCCTCCTCCAGAGGATCTTCCCAACCCAGGGATCGAACCCAGGTCTCCTGCATTGTAGGCAGATGTTTTACCATCTAAGCCACCGGGAAAGCCATACCCACACATATACAACAAAGGAGCAAAGAACATACAATGGAGGAAAAGTCTCTTCAATAAATGACATTGGGAAAACTGGATAGCCATATGCAAAAGAATGAAATGACACCATTATCTTACATCATAAAGAAAAGTTAACTCAAAATGCAGTAAAGACTTGAATGTAAGACCTGAAATCATAAAATTTCTAGAAGAAAATGTAGGCAGTAGCCTCACTGATACCCATCTTAGAGGTGTTTTTGTGGATCTGATTCCAAAGGCAAGAGAAATAAAAGCAAAAATAAGCAAATGGGACTACATCAAACCAAAAATCTTCCACACAGTGATGGAAATCATCAAAAGGAAAGGACAGCCTACTGAGTAGGAGAAGTGAAGTTGCTCAGTCATGTCTGACTCTTTGTGACCCCATGGACTGTAGCCCACCAGGCTCCTCCCTCCATGGGATTCTCCAGGCAAGAGTACTGGAGTGGGTTGCCATTTCCTTCTCCAGGGGATCTTCCCAACCCAGGGATTGAACCCAGGTCTCCTGCATTCCAGGAAGACGCTTTAACCTCTGAGCCACCAGGGAAGCCTGCAAATCATATATCCATCATGGAGTAATACAACTCAACAACAAAAACCACCTGATTTTAAAATGGGAAGAAGATCTGAATAGACATTTTTCTAAAGAAGACATAAAGATGGCCAACAGCACTTGGAAAGATGTTCAAAATCACTGATCATTAGGGAAATGCAAATCAAAACCACAATGAGATAGCACCTTACAAACTGTTAGAATAGCTATTATTGAAAAGAAAGAAATGTTGGAGAGGATGTGGAGAAATTGGAACCCTTGTACACTGTAGGACTGTTAATTGGCACAGCCACAATGGAAAACAGTATGGAGATTCCTGAAAAATTAAGAATAGAACTACCATATGACTCAACTTTCCCACTTCTGGGTATCTATTCAAAGAACATGAAAACACTAATTCAAAATTATATGCACCCCTATGTTTATTTTATTGTGGCATTATTTATAGTAGCCAAGATATGGAAGTAACCTAAATGTCCATCAGTGGATATGTGTATAAAAGAATACTACTCAGATGTAAAAAGAATGGAATCCTGCCATTTTACAATGTGGACAGACCTTAAAGGTATTATGCTAAGTGAAATAACTCAGACAAATACCATATGATTTCACTCATATGTGGAGTCTGAAAAAAGAAATGAACGAAAAAAACAAGAACAAACTCATCAATACCGAGAACAGATTAGTGGTTACCAGAGGGGAAGAGTTTGGTGGCGGGGAGGTGGGTGCAATGGTGAAGAAGGTGTGAACTGTTCGGTGATGATGGATGGTGACTAGGCTTGTGTTGGTGATCACGTTGTAGTGTATACAGATGTCAAATTATTATATTGTGTATCTGAAACTTACAGAATTAAAAAAAATCCAATTTCCCAATTGCCAGCCAATGACCAGCCTTACAAACAGGCCTTTTTAAGGAGAGCAGTCTTGAGCCTGCATTGTTGACTCTTTACTGCGCAGGTCACATTTCAAGGTATACCTAAAATACTAAACACTTCGGTTTTGAAAATTAATGCTCTGTATTTAATTATTTTAGAATGTGCGTGCTTAGTTGCTCAGTCATGTCCAACTCTTTGAGATCCTATGAACTATAGCCCACCAGCCTCCTCTGTCCATGGGATTCTCAAGACAAGAATACTGGAGTGGGTTGCCATTTCCTCCTCCAGGGGATCTTTCCAATCCAGGGATCGAACCCACTTCTCTTGTGTCTCCTGCATTGGCAGGCGGGTTCTTTACCACTAGCGCCACCTGGGAAGCCCATTAAAATTTAATATTTTAAATTATTAAAATAGTAAATGCCTACTATATAGGAGTTCATGTATAATTTCTTTGTGCTTAGGTTCTGGCTGAATACAAGTTTGAATTTCTGCAAACAATTTGCAATCATGAACATTACATTCCTCTGAATTTGCCAATGGCTTTTGCCAAACCTAAACTTCAGCGAGTTCAAGGTATGTATTTGTGTTTTCCATCATTTGGAATTGTGTTTTCATTTTTTTTTTTGCTAGCACTAGTATAGTATAATGTTTTCTAGTTAAACCAGTGATTCTGGAGGTAATCTCAGAATTGTTACTATCTGAAGAAATTAACAGTTCGTTAATGGTACTCTGCATTTCCTTCATAGTGTCAGTGGTAGTATTCATAGTGTGAAGAAATTCGGTGTGTTGCATAGATTGCTGCTTAAACACAGACATCAGATACTAATAAAATTGCTCTCTGTAGTACTGTTTGGATTCTTATATGAGACTGAATTTTTAAAAAAGCATATAAATGGATTTCTGCTGAATGGAACCAGAAGAGAATTATAAAAGCAGAATAAAATAGTTATATATATGTATGAAATTTATGAAATGCCTTCAATTATCTCCATTGCTAGTTTTATTGACTGCTTTGTTGTGTAGCACTATTCTTATGTTACTATGTTTTTTATTTGTCCCTTTTCTTTTCATATATTAATTAGATTTTTTTTCATTTGCGGTGGACCGTTTGACTTCAGTAGGTAGGTTTAACTCGGTTCACTCTAAAGTAGTTTGCTGTTTTTAAAAACAATTGATTTCATGAATGGCTAAGATGGATGGGGGCCTTGTTTGCTTTTCAGATCCTCCCTAGCCAAGAGGAGGCTTTATTTAATGCATCCAGAAAACCTAGGAGGCAGTGTATTTGATAACTCTGAAAACCAGCTTGAGTAATATTCCAGTGTATATATGCACACTATTGATACTATGTATAAAATAGATAACTAATGAGAAGCTACTGAATAGCTCAGGGAACACTGCTCAGTGCTCTGTGGCAACCTAAATGGGAAGGAAATCCAAAACAGAGGGGATATATGTATAGCTGATTCACTTTGGTAAACAGTAGAAACTAACACAACATTGTAAAGCAACCAATGCTCCAATAAAATTATTTTTTTGAATAAAGGAAAAAAATAAGCGTCAATGTTGATTGCTAGAAGAATAAACTTTAAAACACTATCCTCAGAAAACATGTTTTGGCCCACACCAGCTTGGGGATTGATGGGTATCTTTTTTTCAAGTGTATGTCATCTCTCCCAAGCTCACCTCCTGTCTCTCTGACCCTGTTTAATGACTTCTTGGCCACCGATTTTGGCCACCGTTTTTGAAGGGGTGGATGAAACTACCTTATTGGTTTTATTCAAATCCCTCAAGTGAAAAAACCTCACTGCCATTGTACTGTCGACCCAGATAAGGCAACCTGAGTTAGTCTGTACTGACCCTTGTGCATAGAAGGTGATTGTGATTCACAAAAGACCATGACCAATGGCAGAAAGAACATTAGCTGTCTTGGTCTCTTGGGGAGTAGAGACCACTGCTGAGCAGTGGTTTTAGTGATTGAATGGCTGCCAGTGAAAATGGAGAAAAATATTAAAAAACCCAACCACCCCTATTCAACCATTCCCTTATTATAATAGAGTCTGAACATGTATAGCTCAGATACTTCCCCTATCATTTATTGATAGCTTGAGGAATTCAGGGAAAGGAAGGGGTGAGGATTTAGGATTAAATCTGATTTAGCATTTATTAAATCCTAGTTGAATTTATAGCATCCTATTAAGTTTTAAAGAGACTAGAAAAGAAATAGAAAACATATCCTTCAGCTTTGTGGCCTCACTAAAATTAAAGGGTAGGGGAAAGGAAATAAAGATAGCAGAAGTTTCCTGTAGAAATGTCTGTACTTGGTCACAATTCCTTCTGAGTACTTAAAAGCCAAGTCCCAACCAGAATATTAGCAGCTGAGATTTAAAGTAGATGGAGGATCTAAAAGGAAGTGAAGAAAATAGCTGGAAGAGGTAATTTTATGAAATAAAAGATTTCTATTTGTGTAATGAGTTTGAGTGAGATGGGGATGTTTTCTTAGCATTCTTGTACCCCATTGTATTGGGGCCAATATATAACATTTAGTAAAACATTCAATAGTTTATACTGTTATAATGATGTGATTGTCTAGTTTCTCTTTCTGCTTCACAAATATAAACAGATGAGTGAATCAAGTGTTGTTTAGAATTACTCCATGTTTTAGTTGTAACTAAATCTCTTCAGATACGAAGAAATGTGTTAAAACATTGCCAAATCTAGTATTCTTTCATTCTAGGTTTTATCCTAAGATTTGAAAAGCATCTAGGAAAAAAAAAGAATTCTAGGAACTACTTAACCAACTGAAATTGTCATTAAGGCTATCATCTGGCCCCAATGATGAGTGCTTGTATCTTGTAAAATTTTGCATGCTTATTCTATATGATAAAATAATTGCTCATATTTGTTTACAATAAAAATTAGCTCTTGCTAACATGATCACATATTACTAAGTAATATAGTACTTTAATGTCAAAGTGATTTTTGAATATTTGTATAAATGAGTTTTAAATTTCATTGTACTGCAGATTCAAATCTTGAATACAGTTTATCAGATGAGTATTGCAAGCATCACTTCTTGGTTGGTCTGCTTCTGAGGGAAACCTCCATTGCTCTTCAAGACAATTATGAGATCAGATATACAGCTATCTCTGTCATAAAGAATCTTTTGATAAAACATGCATTTGACACTAGATACCAGCACAAGGTAAGGATGTTTGTATCATCACCAGTATCACATTAGCTAGTTTCTGTAAGATTTTACATTGAAGATGAAGTTTTCAGTAAGAAAAATAACATGAGCATTGAATAATTTATTTTTACAAATAATGTTTTGTTTCTATTTCAAATGATTATTGTTGTTTAGTCACTAAGTCACCGGGCTCCTGTCCATGGGATTTCCCAGGCAAAAATGCTGGAGTGAGTTGCCATTTCCTTCTCCAGGGGATCTTCCCCACCCAGAGATTGAACCCACATCTCCTGCATTGGCAGGCAGAGTCTTTACTGCAGAACCATCAGGAAAGCCCTTAGGTTTTAAAAATACTGTTCAGTTAACTGTTGAAGAAAAACACTGGTTTTTCAAATCATGTCCAAAGAACAACATAACTCCTTCATGATTTCTTATATAAACTGATTAGAATTTTTTAAAAAAAAACATGGTTATAGCCCTGTGTATACTTTTAAATACCCATATATCCTTAAATATATCTCCCTAAATAAATGATATTATTATTAAGTGATTAATAATAAGACATATTAAGTATGTCAAATATAAAACATATAATATGCAGTTTATCTTCTTACTGAAAAAAATATATGCATGGCTATAAATCTTATATATACTACACAGTGTCTTATATATAATACACATCTTATATATACAAATCTTATATATACTACACATGTGAAGACCACAGCTGTAGCCACTATTTGCTACACCTTTAACATATATGAAGATAAAGGGTATATTCAAATCTTATTAAACCCTATGGGTTGCAAAAATAGATGGCAAATGGTATTGAATTTAGAATAACCTAACTTACTTGCAAAGGCAAAATGGTTGTCTGAGGAGGCCTTACAAATAGCTATGAAAAGAAGAAAAGTGAAAGGCAAAGGAGAAAAGGAAAGATATACTTATTTGAATGCAGAGTTCCAAAGAATAGAAAGGAGAAATGAGAAAGCCTTCCTCCATGATCAATGCAAAGAAATAGAGGAAAACAATAGAATGAAAGGACTAGAGATCTCTTCAAGAAAATTAGAGATACCAAGGGAACATTTCATGCAAAGATGGGCTCAATAAAGGACAGAAATGGTCTGGACCTAACAGAAGCAGAAGATATTAAGAAGAGGTGGCAAGAATACACAGAAGAACTGTACAAAAAAGATCTTCACAACCCAGATAATCCAATGTTGTGATCACTCACCTAGAGCCAGACATCCTGGAATGTGAAGTCAAGTGGGCCTTAGGAAGCATCACTACGAACAAAGCTAGTGGAGGTGATGGAGTTCAAGTTGAGCTATTTCAAATCCTGAAAGCTGATGCTGTGAAAGTGCTGCACTCAGTATGCCAGCAAATTTGGAAAACTCAGCAGTGGCCACAGGACTGGAAAAGCTCAGTTTTCATTCAACCCCAAACGATGCTCAAACTACCGCACCATTGCACTCATCTCACATGCTAGCAAAGTAATGCTCAAAATTCTCCAAGCCAGGCTTCAACAGTACATGAACCGTGAACTTCCAGATGTTCAAGCTGGTTTCAGAAAAAGCAGAGGAAAAAAAGCAGAGATCAAATTGCAAACATCCCTTGGATCATCGAAAAAGCAAGAGAGTTCCAGAAAAACATCTACTTCTGCTTTATTTACTATCCCAAAGCCTTTGTGTGGATCACAACAAACTGGAAAATTCTTAAAGAGATGGGAATACCAGACCACCTGACCTGCCTCCTGAGAAATCTGTATGCAGGTCGAGAAGCAACAGTTAGAACTGGACATGGAACAACAGACTGGTTCCAGATAGGGAAAGGAGTACATCAAGGCTGTATATTGTCACCCTGCTTATTTAACTTATATGCAGAGTACATCATGAGAAATGCTGGGCTTTCCAGCACAAGCTGGAATCAAGATTGCTGGGAGAAATATCAATAACCTCAGATATGCAGATGACACCACCCTTATGGCAGAAAGTGAAGAACTAAAGAGTCTCTTGATGAAAGTGAAAGAGGAGAGTGAAAAAGTTGGCTTAAAACTCAACATTCAGAAAACTAAGATTGTGGCATCTGGTCCCATCACTTTATGGCAAATAGATGGGGAAATAGTGGAAACAGTGGCTGACTTTAGTTTTGGGGGCTCCAAAATCACTGCAGATGGTGACTGCAGCCATGAAATTAAAAGATGCTTGCTCCTTGGAATAAAAGTTATGACCAACCTAGACAGCTTATTAAAAAGCAGAGACATTACTTTGCCAACAAAGGTCCATCTAGTCAAGGCTATGTTTTTCGCAGTGGTCATGTATGGATGTGAGAGTTGGACTGTGACGAAAGCTGAGCGCTGAAGAATTGATGCTTTTGAACTGTGGTGTTGGAGAAGACTCAAGAGTCCCTTGGACTGCAAAGAGATCCAACCAGTCCATCCTAAAGGAAATCAGTCCTGAGTGTTCATTGAAAGGACCGATGCTGAAGCTGAAAGTCCAATACTTTGGACACCTAATGCCAAGAACTGACTCATTTGCGAAGACCCTGATGCTGGGAAAGATTGAAGGTGGGCGGAGAAGGGAGCGACAGAGGATGAGATGGTTGGATGGCATCACCAACTCGATGGACATGAGTTTGCATAAACTCCGGGAGTTGGTGATGGACAGGGAGGCCTGGCGGGCTGTGGTTCATGGAGTTGCAAAGAGTCAGACGTGACTGAGCAACTGAACTGACTGACTGACTGAACTTAACTTACTTGCTACCAGATGGCTCAAGGTCATATCATATTGTTTTATAATAATTTGTTCCTTCATTTTTATATTCAAATTTAAATAAAGTCATTATATCATTTATTTTGTGATTACTTTGGAAAGCTGACTTGGAGATGGATTTTGTTCTTTTCCTATAGTATTCCTATTTGTCCTAAAAAAAAAAAAAAAGAATAAGCCTGCCAGCTATATCTAGTTATATTTCTTTAATTACAAAGATTTGTTTTGCTTGCAAATTTTGCTGGTTTTCTTCATGTAATTCTAGCCTAAACTAGATTTAAATGCCTTAGCTTTAAGATTTTATTATGTACTGTGGTTTGCATTGTTTTTTCACATTATAATAACATACTCACATTTAGTGTAGTCTACTCTATTACGCATTGCTTTCTTTTTTGTGAATGTTGGCATTGACTTAACAGAAATTAACCAGTATAATGTATCAAATGAAAAGATATCTTAAATCTTCCATTCCAACCAAGCTTTGTCAAATCTTTAAAAGTGCCAGTTATTGCTGGGGTCTGTTTGTGCCTACTAGTAGTGGGGAAAAGGGTCTTATACAATTTGAAAGAAAATGTCTTTAGCTGTGATTTCAAAAAATTTGTGGGTAAAGTACAAAATGAACTTCCTGTTCTTAAAGCAGCAAGTTGTCTTTTTTCCCCTTGTGTCTTCAGAGGAAAGTGAAAGAAAATGGGATTTCACTAGTGTCTTACCTAGAGGTAGAATTTTAAATATTTTATATCACATATTTGTACATTATTAACTTTTTAAAATTCTGAGAACAGTATATGTACACACATGCACACACACACCAGTATTGTTATGTGTAAATAACACTGCCTGTTTGAGTATTTGATGTTTTATAGTTTCCGGGCTTACATTTCGTTCTTTAATCCATTTTGAGTTTATTTTTTTGTGTATGGTGTTAGGAAGTATTCTAATTTAATTCTTTTTCATGTAGCTGTCCAGTTTTCCCAGCACCACTTATTGAATAGGCTGTCTTTTCTCCATTGTATATTCTTGCCTCCTTTCTCAAAGATAAGGTGCCCTCAGATGCATGGGTTTTCTTGGAGGTTTTAGACTATGGGAAACATTGAAATACCCACCACATTACCCTTTTAGGGATTTCTAAAGCCCCTTCTTTGTTCAAAATCTTCTGACAGGTTTTAATTGAGTATAGGATTCTCCCCAATAAAACTTTGTTTCATGGGCCTTCTCAACCAGAGCTTCAATTCCTTTCTGTGTTTGATCCAAAGAGCTCACAGTTGGCCTGAGTAAGAGGTCATTTGTCAAATACATTCACTTAAAACATGTTCACCATTAAGAATGATGCCAAGCTAAGGGCAGAGGGGAGCTTTATACCCCAATAATTTCCATTTGGTTTTCCAAATAGAAATACAGTCAAGAAAAAATGCTTCCTGTGGAAAGGCTGCTTTGAGACTACTTGTCCTAGTATCCCACCCAGGCCTGCATTCCAACCATGTTGCCACTCCTCAGCCTTTCTTTTAATGACATTATGGAGATGTCACTGGTCCCTGTTACATGCTACTCTTTCTGGAAATAAAAGCAAAAATAAACAAATGGGATCTAATTAAAATTAAAAGCTTCTGCACAACAAAGGAAAACATAAGCAAAGTGAAAAGACAGCCTTCCGAATGGGAGAAAATAATAGCAAATGAAGCAACTGACAAACAACTAATCTCAAAAATATACAAGCAACTCCTGCAGCTCAATTCCAGAAAAATAAACGACCCAATAAAAAAATGGGCCAAAGAACTAAATAGACATTTCTCCAAAGAAGACATACGGATGGCTAACAAACACATGAAAAGATGCTCAACATCACTCATTATTAGAGAAATGCAAATCAAAACCACAATGAGGTACCACTTCACACCAGTCAGAATGTCTGCGATCCAAAAATCTGCAAGCAATAAATGCTGGAGAGGGTGTGGAGAGAACGGAACCCTCCTACACTGTTGGTGGGAATGCAAACTAGTACAGCCACTATGGAGAACAGTGTGGAGATTCCTTAAAAAATTGCAAATAGAAATGCCTTATGACCCAGCAATCCCACTGTTGGGCATACACACAGAGGAAACCAGAATTGAAAGAGACACAAGTACCCCAATGTTCATCGCAGCACTGTTTATAATAGCCAGGACATGGAAACAACCTAGATGTCCATCAATAGATGAATGGATAAGAAAGCTGTGGTACATATACACAATGGAGTATTACTCAGCCATTAAAAAGAATACATTTGAATCAGTTCTGATGAGATGGATGAAACTGGAGCCGATTATACAGAGTGAAGTGAGCCAGAAAGAAAAACACCAATACAGTATACTAACACATATATATGGAATTTAGGAAGATGGCAATGATGACCCTGTATGCAGGACAGCAAGGAAGACACAGATGTGTATAGCGGACTTTTGGACTCAGTGGGAGAGGGAGAGGGTGTGATGATTTGGGAGAATGGCATTGAAACATGTATAATAACATGTAAGAATCGAAATTCCAGTCTATGTCTGATGCAGGATATGACACGCTTGGGGCTGACGCGTGGGGATGACCCAGAGAGATGTTGTGGGGAGGGGGGTGGGAGGGGGGTTCATGTTTGGGAACGCATGTACACCTGTGGTGGATTCATGTCAATCTATGCCAAAACCAATACAGAATTGTAAAGTAAAAATTAAAAATAAATAAATAAATAAATTTAAAAAAAAAAAAAAAAACATGCTTTGGGAGCTCTCCTTATTTGCTAAACATACCATGAGATATCTTTCTTGCTCTGAACCAGAATGCTCAAAATCTAACATTTATTCTGGGGTGTATATCAGTTCCTGTATTCACTGCAAATGGTACTGACAACCGAAGAATTGCAATTTCTACTTGGACTGTTAGCATTTTTTTTTCCTTTTTTAAAATAATAAGCTACATACATGGTTAAAAAAAAATCAAAATGCCTCTCTCTCATTCCTTACCTCCATGCCTCAATTCTTCTCTCTAGAAGCAACTACTGTTTATCAGTTTCTTTCATAAATTTCTATTTTATTCATGCACAAGCCTATACACACACACACATATATATATAAAATAGAAACCATTACCTATTTTTTTCACTTAACAATATATTCTGAAGATTAGATCTATATTTTTTAAAAAATCTGCATAGTATGCTATCATATGAATACACCTTATTTTATTTATTTAACCTGTCTTCTGTTAATAGATTCTTAGATGGTTTTCTGTCTTTTGTGCAGACAAAACTTTTAACGTGTTTGCCCTGATTGCATGTGTTTTACCTGTGTTCCTGTTCACCTAAGAAGGGTGTAGTATCTCCTTCCCTAGTAATCACTCAGTGTCTGAACTGAAATGAAATCCCATCTACAAGCTATAATATTAATAATCATAGCTAAAAATTTATTGCAGACTCAGTATATGCCAGACACTATATTAAATATTAGCTCATATGAATTTATATTACTGTTATTATCCTCGTTTTAGTAAAGAGAAAACTATGGTTAAGTGATTTGATTACAATCAAGTCACTAGTAACAGGAGGGCTGGAATTCATGTGTATCTAAAATTCAAAATCTGTGCTCCTAGACTATGCTGCTAAGTCGCTTCAGTCGTGTCTGACTCTGTGCAATCCCATAGACGGCAGCCCACCAGGCTCCTCCGTCCCTGGGATTCTCCAGGCAAGAACACTGGAGTGGGGTGCCATTGCCTTCTCCCTCCTAGACTATACTGCCTCTCAAATATTAAGTCAGTTCAGTTCAGTTCAGCTGCTCAGTCGTGTCCAACTCTTTGTGACACCATGAACTGCAGCACGCCAGGCCTCCCTGTCCATCACCAACTCCCAGAGTTTACTCAGACTCATGTCCATTGAGTCAGTGATTCCATCCAACCATCTCATCTTCTGTCGTCCCCTTCTCCTCCTGCCTTCAATCTTTCAGCATCAGGGTCTTTTCAAATGAGTCAGTTCTTGGCATCAGGTGGCTCAAGTATTGGAGTTTCAGCTTCAGCATCAGTCCTTCCAATGAACACACAGGAATGATCTCCTTTAGGATGGACTGGTTGGATCTCCTTGCTGTCCAAGGGACTCTCAAGAGTCTTCTCCAACACCACGGTTCAAAAGCATCAATTCTTTGGCACTTAGCTTTCTTTATAGTCCAACTCTCACATCCGTACATGACCACTGGAAAAACCATAATAGGACACTGGACAATTAGAGAACTGCCGAAAAATGGTGATGATGATGGTAGAAACTCTTGAAACCAAAGCCATATGAAAAATAAAATAATAACAGCTACTTAGCTTTGTGAAGAGTAAATTAAGACAATTCGTGATGTGTCCCCAGATATTTAAAGGGTTACTGTATAAAGTAGAAGTGGACTTACTCTTTGTAGATCCAAAAGGCCGAACTATATCTAGCAGATAGAACAGCTTAAGGACTTTTCTAACAGAACCTCTGAAAGTGCTGAAGTGTTTAAGAAGTTTAAAAACTAGTCATCTGTCAAAGATGCAGGTGCAGGTTGCTCTTGTCTTGATCAGGAAGTTGAACTAGATCAGTGGTTCTCAAACCTCTGTGCACAACCATCTAGGGAAAATTCCTGGGACCCAGCCCAGACCTAAGTGGTAGAGACATTCTTGATTAGGGTTATATGTTAGCACATAAATGTTATATATTAAGAGTTCCTGAAATTCGCAAGAGAAGTACAAATGGTCGATTAATATATGAAAAATTGTTCAGTTTCAAGAATAAATGCAAATTAAAGGAACTAAGAGATACTTTTGATCTGAATTCTGTTGGTTAACCATTGTACCCTAGATGCCTTATATAAGTCTCCCAAAGTGCTGACATATGGAGGCCAGCTCATGTGCCATCACCACTGTTTTTGCTGATTTGAATGATTATAAACATCTGACAAGGACTATAGCTGAGAAAAGCAGTACATAAATTAGTATAAGAGGTACCACATTAATTAAGACTACTGGTGTCCAGGTTTACTTGGATATTTACAAAGATCAATCTCCCATGTTAAATAATTCATTTAGAGGGCCAAGATCACATTATTTTAATTGCAGCTTGAGTCAAAGCAAAACTTAATTTTGGAAGGAATATTTTGTTACTTCTTCCATCTATTCATTCATTCAGTTAATGTATAGTGACCATATCCTGTGTGCCTAGGCACAGAGGATGAAGCAGTGAACAAGACAGACGTGATTCTTGCTCTTATCATACTCAACCCTCACCGGAGTTAAAGGACAGGATTAATACAATCTGCTTTATAAGTCAACGCTATCTAAAAAAATAAACTTTTGCCTTTTATATAGTGATGTTTGAGGGATGTGATTTGACTATATTGTGTATAAATCCAAATACCAACATTGTTCTCTGGTAATTCGTTTTGAGACTATGAGTATAAATAGACTCATGTTTCATTGATTTGTTATGGATATTAGGTCCCTTTTAGTCTTTAAACAGATGGAGCCAACTTTATTTGTAATATATACATATTATATATTTATTAACTTCCCTGGTGGCTCAGACGGTTAAGCTTTTGATAATTATTTTGCAGAACCAACAAGCCAAAATAGCACAGTTGTACCTCCCATTTGTCGGACTGCTTTTGGAAAATATACAGCGATTAGCAGGTCGAGATACATTGTATTCTTGTGCAGCCATGCCTAATTCTGTAAGTAGTCATGTGTTTCTGTTGGCATTTTATCCTGGTTTATTGACTGCATTTGGAATGAGGGTCATATGCTGTATGGTCTCAATAGTTCACCTTTTACAACATTTTAAATTTATACTTTTTCCTGTAACAGTACTTCTCAAATCTTAATGTGCATATAGATCATCTGGGGAATTAAGACAAATTCTAATGTAGTAACTCTGGGGTGGAATTTGAGATTATACGTTTCAAACAAACTTTTGGCTCTTTCTGGTCTAAGAACTACACTTTGAGTAATAAGGTCCAAGGGAACACCAAGAATCCCTTGTGCTCAGTGTGTTGTTTTTAAGATTTGCTGCTGTTATATGCCTTTATCTATTTATTCAACTGGAAAACTGAACAAAACATTCACTTTCTAAAATGTTAGGCTCCAGGCTTTAAACTATATTCCTTCACCTCTCCCTCCCTTTGACAGCCTTGTTTCAGCACTTCTGGTGAGTGGCTTTTAAACTCATCATGGTTGGTCTGTGTTTTCTTTCTCCCCTTAGAATCTTCGAGTTGCAAGGAACATTGGAGATGATCAGTCTCCCACTTGGCAAAAACAACCTTTTGCCATGGTTGTATTTAAAACTTTCCTTCTTGCATTTGATCTACACAATTTTCTATCCACTTGTCCTGGTTTTGCCTTCTAGAGGTACACAGAGCACATCCACTTCTACCTCCACACATTACCCCTTCATACATGTCCCTTCTAAATTTTTCTCCAGACCAGCTCGCTCCACTTCATCGTTTGTTGTTTCAAACCCTTTACATTCTTGGTTCCAATCTTCCAGACACGCTCCATTTGACCAGTCACCATTTTAAAATGTGGTGCATACTTTATAGTTTGCCCAGTAGGGTGAATAACTCCTGCTCTACCCCCACTCCATGCTCTGTACGGCCAAAGATCCCCATCACATGTTGAGTAGCTGAGTGGGTGGCAGGTAAAACTGTATTCCTCACAGCTTCCTTTGGAAATTCCCCATAATAAATGTCTGCAGATTTGTCAAGCCTGCCCTGGGTTCCTGAGAAAGCTGCTTTTTTTAAAGCCTCACTGAGGGCTTGATTGCCTGTAGCTCCCAATTATGTAAATCAGCTAAATGCAGATAGTGCATCACCTACCTGGTGTCAAGCAAGTGTCAAGCGAGCCTTTCTTCACAGTCACTCATGCTTATGCTCACTCCACAACATTCGACAGTGATACGTGGAAATATTTTACTTACCTGTTCTTTCTTTTGCAGCTCAAGTTCATGTAGGGCCTCTGGTCACACCTCTCCTTCTAGTACTGCCTTTGGTTCAAGGAGGAGAATGGAACCATATTCAGACCACACGAGTTGCAGCTTTTACCAGCCACCTAAAGTTGTATCACTTTGCCAGAGGTCATAGTTATAACAGTATACTCGGATCCATTTTTAAAAGAGAAGTCACCTAAATACCAGTACTGATACCTGATTTAGACTTTCGCAGTGAGCTTTGTTTAAAATTGGGGTACCCTTTCATTCTGTTAATTCCGATTTCTTATCCTAGTGTACAAATTTGTTTTAAGTGACAGAGATATCACATTGTGTTACAGGCATCCAGGGATGAGTTTGCATGTGGCTTCACTTCACCTACAAATAGAGGGAGTCTGAGCACTGACAAAGACACTGGTAATTAAGTCCTTCCTTTAAAGATTATACATGGTATGGCTGTCTAGAAATGTACCCTATACTTTTCTATATTTTTTGAAATATTTCGTGATAAAAACTATATATAGACGATCTCTACTAAAGTTTAATTAAAATCTGACTCACACTTTGTAGCCATGTTTCTTTGCTTAGGTTTCCTTGCTTCAGCTTATATAAAAAAGTAGCTTAGTATACTAAGAAAATGGAGGATAATGAGAAAAACACTAGTTTCCAATCCTCTTATCTGTCTCCAGTCTTGGACAAGACACTTCCCTTTTCTGGGCCAAAGTTTCCTTATCTATAAAATTACTTCGTTGTTTGCCTTTATTTTATGACTTCCAAGGAATTTCTTGTAGTTTCATAATGTTAAAAGTGTTTTGAGGTTAAAAAAAAATTGCTTACACTTTATTTGGCTTCCTATGGTGTTTTAATATAGTATATAAAATTCACATTTTAGATGACCAAGTTCTATTTCTTAAAATATGACTTTACCAAAATTAACCTGGTGCTGAGCCACTTCAGTCATGTCCAATTCTCTGTGACCCTATGGACTGTAGCCTGCCAGGCTCCTCTGTCCTCCTCCCTCCAGTCAAGAATACTGGAGTGGGCTGCCATGCCCTGTTCCTGGAGATCTTCCCAACCCAGGGATCCAACTTGCATCTCTTATGCCTCCTGCATTGGCAGGCAGGTTTTTAACACTAGCACCACCTGGCAAGCCCAATTAACCAGGTACTTATTTTTCAAACTATTTTTGACAGTTCCTCCTGTTGCTAACAAGGACTTGGCTTTTTCCAGCTTATGGGTCTTTTCAAAACGGACATGGAATTAAGAGGGAAGATTCAAGAGGTTCCCTCATCCCAGAAGGAGCAACCGGATTTCCAGATCAGGGCAGCACTGGTGAAAATGTAAGATCCTAAAATATATAGGTTAACCCTGGTGATGTTTTAACTATAACACTTTCTTTTTATGTAAATAAGGAGCTCTCTACTCTCCTGTAGTCTATACTATATCTGTAAAAAGTATTCCATAATGTAGCAGTTCCCTCCTATCCTGGCAGCTGCTACTTGGATATCTTAAAAACTGTTTACAGAGGATAAGGTATTCATCTTTCAGAGTTCTAACTTTGAATCTGTAAACCTGTTCTAGAGAGGGAAGGTTCAAGTTTAAAATGCCTAATATACCCTTATCACTTAAATCACTCCCTGGCAGGATTAATTCAGCTTTTTATTCTTTTCCAAGAATAATGACCTTAACTTGGGATGAAAAAAAAATTAGGTCCCCAAATTGGTAATCTCAACATCCCAGAATCACTTAATTAGAATATACTAACTTTTCCATAAGATTGTTTCAAACCTAACGTTAAAGTTTGGGATGTCAGCCTTGAGATAGAGAAACCTCATTTTAGACCAGTAAAGCCTTGTCATGCTGCACATGAAGTCATAGAACCATATAAAATTAGTTAGAAGGGTCCATAAAAATAATAAATTCCAACTCTCAATTTCCAAATGAAAACTGGGATTGTGACTTAGGACAGCCACACAACTATGGCAGGGCCAGACCCAAACCCAAGTTTTCTAATTTCAGCACTTCTCCTAGATCATGGTGTTCTCACTGTGTATCAGAATCATCTGGGCGACTTTATAAACAGATGGCTGAGCTCCATCCTGTTTCTGTCAGTCTGGGGGCTGCTCATTTGTATTTCTAAGTTCCCAGGTGATGCTGATGCTGCTGGTTGGGAACCACCCCCTTAAGAACCACTCTATATATACTCCCTTGAGTCTCTGCCCACTGTTGTTGTTCATTTGCTAAGTCATATCCAACGCTTTGCTACCCCATGGACTTTATGTAATCATAAAGTTCTTATTTCACACCATTTATAAATAAGACAACAGATACTGTCATAGGTAAGGCACACTAAGGACAAAGAGGTTAATGACTTGCCAGTAGTAACACAGCTAGCAAGCATTCAGAACCCAGATGTTTTGTTCCAAGTAAAAGTTTTTAGTAACTCCTCCATTGGTGAGTGTATAGCCTCAGCCCAGGTTAGCTCAGCTGAAAGCATTGGTTTCTAACAAGGGTAAATTAAATTGTTTAGGACATTGTTATTACCATATTCATATAAATCCCTGAATAAGTCAGATCTTGTCATGCTTAACTGATATTTAAACAAAAGTCACTAAATAATAGGAACATCACTACTTTGTAGAGGCTCCAATTTTGAATATTACTGGGTCCTTCTTAGTAAAATTATCTTGTAATATCATTAAGCTTCCTTTTAAGATAGATTTTTCTGAACTGTTATTTAGTTGAATTTTAATAAACTCTTAATGAGAGATTCAAGTTAAAAAGTTTAAAATGTAAGTTTCTCCTTGACATAAAAGCTATTTTTCCTAGAATACTCACATATGATTTAAAACATTACCTTACTAAAACACAGGACTAGGGAATACACAGTATATTCATGGCCATATCTTGATGAAGACTGCAAGATAATTTCCAGTGATATTACTAGGTGCAGTAGCAACAAAGACTCAGCCCATTTACCTTCCAAATGTGGTTATCTGTGACGTGCTTAGAAGTTTCCCAAACAGGACTAATTAAAATAGTTATTGAGTTAAAGGCTATGGGACGCTAAAATACCAGCATTGTTTCACAAAAGCCTTATCTTTGTATTACAGACTCGGCAGAGTTCTACAAGGAGTAGTGTATCCCAGTATAACCGATTGGATCAATATGAAATCAGAAGCCTCTTGATGTGCTATTTGTATATAGTAAAAATGATTTCTGAAGGTGAGTTACCAGCATATTAATCATAGACTGTACTCCACCATCACAGGTTCACAAGTTCATGTAACAAATATTTGACCATGATCTGCATGTAGGACATAGGCACATTACAAACAGAACTTTGAAGACTTTGACCTTAGAATGTTCCTATATTTTAACTTAGAATAGATTCATTTCCATCATACAGGTTTGATTCTTTGAAATAATTTTTTTTATTTAAAATTAATTTCTAAAGCTTCCCTTGTGGCTCAGTCGATAAAGAATCTGCCTGTAGTGCAAGAGACCCGGGTTTGATCCCTGGGTTGGAAAGATCCCCTGGAGAAGGAAATGGCAACCCACTCCAGTATCCTTGCCTGGAAAATCTCATGGACAGAGGAGCCTGGTAGGCTGCAGTCCATGGGGTTGCAAAGAGTTGGGCACGACTGAGACCAACACTTACTTACTTACTAATGTGAGGCAATAGTTTTAAAAGTGCGGCAATAGTTTTAAAAGTGCTAGAGTATTTTTTTTCATGCAGAGCATAGAATGCATTAAATAACCAAGGTAAACAGAAGAAAATAACAATAACCAAAAGTCATATTTAACACTGTAGCTTTTATTTGACCCAGGATTTACAAAATCAAATGCAAACAAAAAGACAGGAAGGGTTCTTTGAGGGTAAGGAATGCTGTCGTTATCTTCACAGGACCATTACACAGATTTGTATGGTGTCAGGTTCTTTTCCAGGCTGTTCTCTTTACCTTGATGTATAATTGTATCATTTATAATTTACCATTTCCTCTTTACCATATATAATAGAATATAAGCAAAGGATTTTCATAAACTGCATGTCCTTTGGAAGTAAAATCAGAAGGTTCTATCTCATTCCAAGTACCACTTTTGTTTACACAATCCTTCCTCTTTCTTCCTTTTCTACTTTTGCTCAGAAAGAAAGAAAAAAAAAATCATAAAACCACCCCAAAGACCCCCCAAAACGAAACAAACAAAAAACCTAGGGATTTCCCTGTAGCTAAGACACTGCACTGCCAATGCAGGGGTCCCGCATTCAATTTCTGGACAGGGAAATATATCCCACATACTGCACCTAAGACCCTGTGTGGCCAAATAAATATTCTTTAAAAAAAAAAAAAGCAAGCAGAAGTGAAGAACATAAAAGCACCCGGGTTTTGGCCATTATAATAGAGTAGTTAAATTTTAACTTATTTTCTATTTAGTTTTTAGTAAATATTAAACATTTTTTGTAATGCAGAATATAAAAACGTAAGTTGATAGTTAACTTGCCAGAGAGATCAAAAGACATCAAAAGTTAGATATGAATAGTTAATTCTAAAGTACATTAATAAAACAGTTTTAAGTAACTAGAATCTTCAAGCACTTAGAATGTATGATTTACAGTAAAAGTCAAATTTTTTACTTATTTTCTGTTTTGTTTTTAGTAAATATTATTTTAAACATTTTTTGTAATAATACAGAATATAAAAACATAAAATGAGTTGATAGTTAACTTGCCAGAGAGATTGAAACACATCAAAAGCTAGATATGCCTAGTTAATTCTAAAATACATTAACAAAAGAGTTTTAAATAAGTAGAATCTTTAAGTACTAACAATGTATGATTTAGAATAAAAATCAAATCATAATACAGTAAATTTTTCCTATTTTCTATATTTTGTTCTTAGTATTATTTTAAACATTTTTTGTAACAATGCAGGATATAAAAACATAAAATGAGTTGATAGTTAACTTGCCAGAGAGATTGAAAAACATCAAAAGCTAGATATGAAGTTAATTCTAAAGTACATTAATAAAACAGTTTTAAAAACTAGAATCTTCAACTACTTAGAATGTATGATTTAGAGTAAAAGTCAAAGATTATTCAGACTATGTTATAAGCTTCCATGTTTTGGGAAAGAAATATGTAAAGGGTGATAATTTTCAACCCTGGTGGTATTTCATTCCAAGAAATAATGAATCAAATTAACAACCATAGCCACAGCTTATTGTTTTTGTCTCCCCACAAGCTAAAGAATGGGGGAATGTACAAAGTGACTGCTATTATGTATGGGCTTTTTTAAAGGATGATGCAAATATTCTAAAACTGTGGTGATGGTGTTACAAGTTTTTAAATATACCATAAACTACTGTATTGTGCTCTATATAAAAGAGTGAGTTTAATGGCACATGAATTCACTCAATAACTGTTTTTTCTAGAGGTTGAAGGATACAAGGGAAAAGAAAAACTAAACAAAAAGGGAGTTGAATACCACCAGAGCCCAGGGAAAATGAGAGTGGTAGGGGGAGAAGGAAGGAGGAGAGGGACATGCATTGCTGAGTAGTTCTCCCCTCCTCCACTCCAGTACACATGTGCAAACTTGCATGTGTATGCAAGCACATGTGCACGTGTGCACACACACTGATAACCAGTGACAAACTACTGGCTGCTTTATGTTATGGGTAAAACCATAACTGTTTTGTTTCTTGAGGTCTCCTCTTGTAAATGCTGACCTTGCTTGCTAAATAGTTGGTCTTTGTTAATGAGGTTTTTCCTTCTTCTGTTCTCGGTTTTTGATTTTTAACAGCAAATTTTAATAAGTAGTATACAGTTTGTGTCACTTCTTTTGTAATTTAAGTCATGCTGTATGGTATCTGTAAAGTCATACTCATTTTATTCTGAAAAAATCTGCTTCTGAATCTTTCTCAGTGTAAGTATTGTAGTTACCTTGTCAAGTCCAGTAAGTATTTCACTCTATATGTATTTCAGGGTTGAACTCATACAGTCCATGCCTTTTAGGTGTTCTCTTGGCTGTCTTTTTCTTAAGCCTTCTTATTGACTCATAAGGGCTTCCCAAGTGGCAGTAGGAATAAAGAACTCACATGCCAATGCAAGAGTCTAAGAGACTCGATGGATGGGAAGATCCGCAGGAGAAGGGCATGACAACCCATTGCCATATTCTTCTAGAGAATCCCACAGACAGAGGAGCCTGGCAGGCTACAGTCCATAATGTTGCAAAAAACTAGGACACAACTAAACCAACTCAGCATGGCACACACTGACTCATAGACACTAGCAGCTTAATTTCAACAAAAAGACCATAGACCTCTACACTTTTATATAGAAGTAGAGGGATTCTGAAAACTAAGTTTCTTTCTTTCTAGCTGAACTTTATTAACTGGCAATAAGTCACTTTCAAAGTCTTAGTCATTTTACCAACTTTTTACTGCCAGTATATTATATTCTGGGAAGTAGAATCAAAGTCAGGAATTATCAGTTAAATAGTATGAATACAAATGTTAAATAGTCTGAATTGATAGGAAGACTGTCCTCTTGGAAAAGCAAAGCAGTCTCCTTAAGAGAGAGATGGAGCGATGGCTACTTCCCTTCTTTTTTAAACGGTATCTTAACTTTTCTCTTTATTGAAGACCCCAAAGTGCAAGCCTGAGTCTCACCTTGTGGCTCATCAGCATCATGGGCTGCAGCCGTAGCTCCACTGGTATTCTTCCTTGCCGTGGACTGTTCACTGCAAGGTGTCTGGCTACTGCTCTCTCTGATTGAAATGCGAAAAACACCCAATGATGGTCTTTTCACATTAGAACTTGAAGTATCGTCTAAAGGAAATAGATGTAAAGTGGTGTTTTCCTCTCTCCGTGTAAAAGGAGAAAATATGACTTTGCTATAGTCAATCATACTTTCCTCTGAAGTTTCAGATATTTTGGTAGGTAGGTCTTCTCCTGGAGAAATACTGGAAAGGCTCCAAGGGAAATCAATCTCAGTTCCATGCTTTGGTGTGGAGATCCTCTGTGGGGAGGTCCTCTGTGTGAAAATGGATTTGCTTTGTGGATGGCCAAGCCTGGCATCGGGAAGGCTGGAGTCATCTTGAAATCCATACACTGTTTGAGGGCCGAGTGTAGACGCTGAAGGAACAGTGCTAGATGACATCTGACTGCCACTGCTTATTGTGATCGTCTTACTGCTGTTAGAGGAAATCTTCTCCTGAGGGCTCTCTGGCACCTCAGAGACGTCCTGACTGTAAAATGGAACCTGAAGCTCGGAACTGCGTGGCTGTTTCTTTTTCCCTCTAGATTTCATCTGTTTGGTATTCGTTTGCGTTTTCAGTTTGACAGCCACATACCTCTTAGGTCCAGGCGGAGGGTCCCTGATCGAAATAACTGACTCGCTCTTTTGAGACCCAGGGACGAAGTCGTCATCACTATCAGAAAAAGAACTGCGAAACTGTTGCTGTTTCCTCTTGAGCCTAGCCAAAAGCTGCTTGTTTTCTTCTCTTAATTTGTTACTTTCTGCTGTGAGCTCACCAATAAACTTCAGATTTTGTTGTTGGATATCATAAAATTCTTGCTGTAGCGTATTTCTGTACGTTTCGTTTACTGCACAGCGATCACACACTTTGGTGTTTAACTGACCTCGCAGGTTATGGATAGTGTCATTCAGGGCTCTCTGTTGCTCCGTCCAATCTTTGATTCTGGATATGGAGCCTGTCCACCTCCCGTCTGACAATCGCTCTTTCCTCAAACTGGTTCCTTTCCCCTGAAGTCGGCGTAGCTCTCTGTCATGGAGCTCTTTTAGTGTTAGCCAGGTTTTTTTAAACTCTTCAGAAGATACATCACAGAGGCTAACCTTCTGCATTTTATCTTCTTCGGAAGAGCTCTGCCCACTTTCCCTGTCTTCTTCCCCCACGTCCCCTGCCTTCATCTTGATTCTCTGACTGGGACTGGGAAACAGGGGAGACAGGCACCACCAAAAAATGGCGGAAGGGCCGTCAACTAGAACTGGGCCGCGGACCGATCGAGAGTTTCACCCCTTCTACAGACCTGTGAAGTGGTCTCAGGGCACCGGATGGGCGAGAGGATGGATCAAAGATGGCTCAGGGGTGAACAGCAGGACATAGGTGGGGGGCTGGAAGGAGACACCAGCCTCCTTTTGCCGAGAAGAGCGAAGGCACAAGGGAGGGAAGATGGCGCCTTCAAGCCACCCTGCGCCGGTCTGGAGACAAGAGAGACTGGAAACGCAGTGACTTCTGGGAAAGCCCCGCTGAGCTGAAGTGCATCCCAAAAGGAGGGGGGGGGGCTTGGAATTTACCCCTTGCTTTATTTTTGAAACAAATTAATTTGACCCAATTTTAGCATCTTTCTTCCTGACAGTCAGTGTTTTATAATCATTGAGAAGCACAAATACCCATGGTCATTAATAAGTTAGACGTAAAGTCAAAAGCCATGCACTCTCTCCTTCCTGTCACCCCTCCGTTTAGGCAACATTGCTTAGTCGTCCATTCCTAGATTTAGAGGTTCTTGGGAGACTGGCAATTCTGTAACTGATTACTGTTGCAATCCATCCTAGAGCTTTGCTGGTGACTCAGTAGGTAATGAGTCCGCCGGCAAAGCGGAAGAGCCAGGTTCAAACTCTGGATCGGGAAGACCCCCTGGAGAAGGAAATGGCAACCCACTCCAGTATTCCTGCCTGGAGAATTCCATGGACAGAGGAGCCCAATGAGGCTACTGTCCATGTGGTCACAAAGAGTCGGACACGACTGAGTAACACTTTCACTAGGTTTTTAAAATTTAGAAGTGAAACTGCTGACACCATTAGCTATATCTGAATAGGTTAAAAAACGGAATGGAAGGTAAGTGGGGGTAATATTTTTCTCTTAAAAAAGTTTCAGTGAGTGTGTTGAAATTAAAAAAAAAAAAAACTCAGAAGAGAAGTATATGTGATATAGGTTTAGGGGCTTTTATATCTAAAATAGTTGTTTCCAGTCTATATTCGATACAGGATACAGGATGCTTGGGTCTGGTGCATGGGGATGGTCCAGAGAGATGATATGGGGTGGGAGGTGGGAGGGGGATTCAGGATTGGGAGCTTGAATACACCCGTGGTGGATTCATGTCAATGTATGGCAAAACCAATACAGTATTGTAAAGTAAAATAAAGTAAAAATAAAATTTAAAAAAAAGCTTCACAGATACAACACTCACAATCATAATAGAACATTTTGGTTCGAAGACTGACTAATGGAATTGATGGTCAATAGATTTCTGACCACGCTTAAATAAATAAATAAATAAATAAATAAATAAATACCCGAAGACTGCACCAAGTAGTTAGTTTCATGTATCAGTAACTCATTGCTGAGTAAAGCCTGCATGGTGTGGATATACTACTGTTTTTTTATCCATTCACCCAATATAGGTCATCTGTGTTGTTTCCAGTTTTTGGCTATTACAAATAAATCTATGAACATTAAAAAAAAATTTAAATATACTTTAAATAAAAAAATAAATAAAACAGTTGTTTCATGAATCTGTGTGGTATGTATGTATATTGCTAGAACTTCAGGGTTAATAATCCAAAGAGAAAGAGGAAAATAAGTTATCACTTTTCCTCTCAAGTTCTCAAACTTTTTGGTTCTCCGAGTCCTTTGAGTAGCAGGCAAACGTGCTTGACTCTACCTTCGGAACAATGCACATAAATGCACCATTTTGCATAAATTTTTAGGAAAAAACCCAGGTCTACTTTGCTTCTTGTCTTCAGTTATGATAAGCCATCGAAAAGAACATTTATAAGGTAAATAAAAATAATGTTATAGTTGAAAATAATTACAGATTAAGCAGTATATTTGGAATTAATTCAATAGAGTGTAGTGTGGGTATCGGGCAGTGAGATGAGATAGGAGGGTAGGATTCGGATGAGACAGAACTGGTTATGAGTTGATGGTTATTGAAACTAAAGTTATGGTACTTAGGAATTCACTGTGCTATTAATATTTTCTGTTATGGTCTCTGCTATTTCCAGCTGTAACACTTTATTCCATTTTCAGATACACTCTTAACTTACTGGAACAAGGTATCTCCCCAGGAGCTCATAAACATTCTCATACTTCTAGAGTAAGTTGTCTTGTTTTCATAAAATTTCCTCTTAGTTTTGGGAGCTTAATGTTTATAGTTAATGAAATATTACTCCTTTTTTGTTTTCATCAGCATATTTGTACATAATGTAGGGAATGTTAAACTATTTTCATAGTTTATAGGTTGACATATAGCTTCTTCACACATAGAAGAAAAACATGTAAACGAAATACTTGTGGTATTATAGAAAACTCTAGCTAATAATAGCCCATCTTTGCAGACCATCAGGAATCTTTGTGTGATCTGGAAAACTGGAAGTGGCACCAGCTGTCCTAATCATTCATTTAGAGCAGATGCTGGGTTAATGGAGCCCCTTAAATGTTGGAGTTTAGAATGTGTATCCTTAGATAGAGCTGAGTAATTCTACCCACTTCAGAAATGTGTGTTTGTGTGTATATGTATATGTATTCCAAGGTACTTGGGAAAAAAGCTAGCATTTTTTCCTAAGTGGAGGAGGGAAGTTGACCTATATTGTTTGCTGAGCTATTTTATTGAAAGGTAAAATAAAAATTAGAGTGAAGTGTAATTTCTAAATACATTTTAAAATAAATAGTACACAACCTCATGTGAAGAGTTGACTCATTGGAAAAGACTTTGATGCTGGGAGGGATTGGGGGCAGGAGGAGAAGGGGACGACAGAGGATGAGATGGCTGGATGGCATCACTGACTCGATGAATGTGAGTCTGAGTGATCTCCAGGAGTTGGTGATGGACAGGGAGGCCTGGTGTGCTGCGATTCATGGGGTTGCAAAGAGTCAGACACGACTGAGTGACTGAACTGAACTGATGATATTGTATGTGCATGTCCAGCAAAACATTTGGAGAAAATATTTGCAAACAAAGCAGGATTTTTAAAAAAAACTAATTATATTGAAATATCCACTAATGAAAATAGATGATGTTGTTGAGGATTTACTTTAAAAATATGGAGGAGGTAGTAAGTGTGGAGGGAGGAGAGAGGACCTGTTTGGGGTAGAAGTTAAACAGGAGTGGCCATGAGTTGATAATTGTTGAAGCTGGTGGGTGCTGGGTATATGGGGTTTAGTTTGCTGTCCTCTCTACTTTTGTATGTTTGGGATTTTCTATACTAGAAAGTGGTTTAATGCCATTATAAAAAATATAGCAATTGCCACAATTTTTAGGGCTTAAGAACCTTTTTAGATGTTAATGACTATATTAGAGACCTTTGCTGTGACACACAGTATAAAGCTCGAAGGATCATTTGCATTGATACGTTTTTTAAAAATATGTCATTAAAAATAAATAAATAAATAAAAATATGTCATTAGAATTGTATATGAAGACCTGAGACTTTTTGGTGCTGAAGTAACTGTAGCAAATAAATATAGAGTGATATAATATGGCTGGTGGTTATATATTTATTTGTATATACCAAAACATATTATTGTAATATGATTTTAAATAGGCCATTCTTTGTAACACATGAATTTTCAAATATTATTTGTTAAAATGCAAAGTATGGTAATATAGGACTAACATGCTACTGTTTTTCTTTCTAGAGTATGTTTGTTTCACTTTAGATACATGGGGAAAAGAAACATAGCAAGGTAATTCTCATAGCACTGCAATTTCCTCTTTTTTTCTTCTCTTCCAACAGAGGGCAGTCTTAGTCATGCCATGTAAAACCTAGATGCTTCCTTTTGAGTTAGCCTTAAGATACTCAGTGGCTCAGACGGTAAAGCGTCTGCCTACACTGCGGGAGACCCGGGTTTGATCCCTGGGTCGGAAAGATCCCCTGGAGAAGGAAATGGCAACCCACTCCAGTACTCTTGCCTGGAAAATCCCATGGACGGAGGAGCCCAGTAGGCTACAGTCCATGGGGTCACAAAGAGTCGGACATGACTGAGTGACTTCACTTCTAAGATACTCATGTCTGGAGAAGGAAAGGACAACCCACTCCAGTGTACTTGCCTGGAGAATCCCATGGACGGAGGAGCCTGGTAGGCTGCACTCCATGGGATCACAAAGAGTCGGACACGACTGAGCGACTTCACTTTCACTTTCACTTTCTTTAAGATACTCATGATTTATTTAATGCTTCTCAACTTAAAGTTGAAATTAACCTGATGTGAAGTGATACTTTTTTTTTTTAAAGTTTTCCAAGGGTAATGGTTAGACTGATGTGCACAGTTTCCGGTCTAATCCTAGAACAGATGCTTGTCTCTTCTGAAGGATGTGAGAAAAGACTAGATCCAGGTGAAGGCAAGAAATTGTCAAGTGAGGACAACTGTCAGTTGTGTACTTTTGTCTACAACCTATCAATATTCACCTCAGTTAGTAATGTATACAAAATCCCAAATAGTAATTGCAACATGCATTATATATTTCTTTCTTCTTTTTGCTGTGCAAGTCTTAGTGAAATAAATACTTTAGAAAATGTTTGTGGGATCCTACGGAAAAGATTACTTGCTTATTTTGATAAGATATATTTCAGAGGTAGAGTTAGTCATTAAAGGAACTTAAATAGAATTATTTTCTTTATTAAAGTAAATTTCATGGCACTTCCAAAAACTAAAGAGGTAGTTTGAAAGAAAGTGAAAGTCGCTCAGTTGTATCCGACTCTTTGCAGTCCATGGCATTCTCTAGGCCAGAATACTGGAATGGGTAACCTATCCCTTCTCCAGGGGATCTTCCTGACCCAGGAATCGAACCGGGATCTCCTGCATTGCAGGCATATTCTTTACCAACTGAGCTATGAGGGAAGCCCAAAGAGGTGATTTGGATTAGGTTGTTGCTGAGACTCTGAGACATCCTAATAATTCAGGTGACGATTTTTGTTGTCTTCCCAGCGCTGGGAGCTGGTTGGGAACTGGTATGGTAACTACCACCATGAACCTTAACCTCTAAGATTCTGGTGACCTGCCTTCTGTGTTTACTAGAGGATGGACAAACTCTTCTTTCTCAGTCCCTGCATTACCTAGTTGTTAATTTTTTTTAATGAAACCCTAAAATTAAAGGAAAACAAAATAAAAATGTGCAAATAGACATCTTAAAAATTCTGATCCAAGTTTAACTCCAGTCCAGAAACAGATTAGATAGGTGCTTATTCTTAAATATCTGACTCCAGGAAACCACCCTCTGCCATGTCAACTCTTGAGTGTCCCTCTCATTGTTTTCTCTGACTCTTGCCTTTCCTTATCTCCTGAGATAAAGATGGAATCTTATTGGAGTATTGTCTACTCTGATATATTGTCCACTGTCTGATATTTTTGAGAAGAGGAAGGAAAGTAAGAAACTAACTTTAAATTCTCTAAATTCCTTACTTGTATTCTTGTAGTATAAGGTATTTTAAATATACAGAAAGCATTATACAGTTCCCAATGATGTCTCATTTAAGCCAAATAATAATTGGTAGAATATTGAGCATAGCACAGTATTATGTGAAAACCTATTCATTTATTAGTTTAAAAAAATGTAACATTGAGATACAGTATTAGAGTAATCCATTTCCTAACTTTAACATTTATTTTAGGGTGCATGATGCCTGGCTGTCAAAACACTTTGGAGTAGACCGAAAATCACAAACAATGCCAGCTCTCCGAAACAGATCAGGAATAATGCAGGCCCGACTTCAGCATCTTAGTAGCCTGGAAAGTTCATTTACACTTAATCACAGTAAGTGCAGAATGTGGGTAGGGTACCCATTTGAAACAGACATTAATACTATTTAACCTAAATCACCAGTACAGCTGGAGATCATTTCACATCTCAGTTTCTGTACAATCATTTCATCGTATGTGAATGTAATATCAAATATGCATGGATTGTTTTTAGCAATTTTAGTTAATAGTGAGTTCTTAGTTTAATATGAAGGAAATTAATTTTCTCATTGAATTATTATTCTTATATTATTTTACATTCAATGTCTTTTATCCATACCTTAATGCAAATAATGACATTTGAATATAATAGTATACATAATATTTGTTTAGAGTGACTATTGTTCATTCAGTAATTATTAAGGTATTACCCATGCTGAGCTGTCTGTAGAAATTAGAGCACTGTAAATACTATTTTGACAAAGATGTATTTCACACAGGTTGAAATACTGACAAGTTCAATAGGACAAGGAGGAAGCTAGAGGGCCATATAAATGAAAGCTATCCTCTAAAAAGCAAATCTTAATAAAAAGTCAAAGAGTGAGAAAACGTTCATTTCCATACAGTCCTTTAGAGGTTGCACAAGAGGAAGCAAGCAGAACTGGCTCTGCCATAAGGACTAATAATAAACACAAATGTCTTGAGCAGATGGATGCTGAGCTACTAGACTCAGGACCTTTCAAAAAAAATGCAAGTGGTACAGCCTTCAGCTTTGTTTTTTGTCACTTGTAACAATGTAACGAACCTATATCTTTCAGTTGGCCCAGATGCTTTGTTTTCCTTCATATTTAGAAACAAGTCTCACACCACTGGCATCATTGAAAACATCAGGCCATAGGGAACCCCTGTACATAATGTAGCTGCATTTCTATTAGTTTCTCATTTTTGCACATATAATTAGCAGCATAGTCTAAAATGCCTCCCATGTTATTTCTTAGTTACATACCTAGTTCACCACTCACATCTTGTCTACAAAGAAGTTGGCACCTATTTATTTGTTGCAGAGCTGTTGATACAGAGCTTAAGTAAAAAAAAAAATAGCAGAATTGATTAACCCAGATCATATTTGATTAAGGAGTAAATACAGCGAAACTCATTAAGTCTGCAGGTGAGCAGACTGAATGAGATAATAATGAGAAATAGACTGCGGAATTTCTGTATGAAGTATTAAGTTTGTTCTTTGCGAGCCTGGTGTCTTTTTGCTTGGCTCTCTCTCTGAGTCTTTGGGAGAGAAAATCATTCAAAACTGTTATGTGAATACCTGTGTCATACAGTTTTAATTTCCTTTTTTTTTTTAAAATTTCAGGTTCTTCAACAACTGAAGCAGACATTTTCCATCAGGCACTTCTTGAAGGAAATACAGCTACGGAAGTTTCCCTAACAGTATTAGATACCATATCATTTTTCACTCAGTGTTTCAAGGTAAAAATGAAAAGTTAGGATTCAGTTGGTATCATTGCAAAGAAAATATGCAAAAATTAACTAGGCAGATGAAGCTTAGTATAAAATCCCCCAGTGAGCAGTCAGGAAACTTGGGTGGCAGATCTAGTGTGACCTCAAGAAATAACTGAGACTCAGCCTTAAAATGAGAGAGTTGGACTGTTAATAATTTGTTCTTCATTTCCCTTCTCTGTTTTTTTTTTTGTGTGTGTGTTTAAAAACAGGTTTTTTCATACTTTTGTGAAAATATCCAGTCATTTTTAGCCTAAATTATGATTGAGTCAGCCTGTCCAAATACCTGTTGAGATGAGGTGTTTTGTCAAGCCAGATGATATCCAGGCTGGCTGGCTGGCTGGCTGGCTGGCGTCCCTTGTCAGGGGTTTATTGGTTTTATTCAGATGCTTGCCTCTCAGTACAAATCATCATTGCTAGGATTAAAAAATAGAAGAAGAAATTGAAAGCAGTTTATCTTGCAGCATTGTTTAATGTGTAAAATGAGATAATGGATGTTGGATTGCTTTGAATAAACATTATATAACTATGTGCTTTGCTTAGTCATCAGTCGTGTCCGACTTTGTGACCCCATGGTTATAGCCTGCTAGGCTCCTCTGTCCCTGGGATTCTCCAGGCAAGAATACTGGAGTGGGTTGCCATTTCTTCCTCTAGGGAATCTTCCCAACTGAGAGACTGAACCCAGGTTTCTGGCATTGCAGGCGGATTCTTTACCAGCTGAGCTACCGGGGAGCCCATATAACCATAATGTGAGGCAACAGTAGTGGGAGAAGTCACAAGTGAAAGCTGGCTCTTCATCTGAGTTACAGAGATTTTTCTTCTTTTCTTTCCCTTCTCAAAGTAATTCAGTTAATTGCTTCAGGCCTCTAGATTTACTATGGAAACCAGGCCTATGCTTTTCAAAGAGTCTTATAAGGGAAAACTGAATAAGATAGTAATGAGAAATAGACTGCAGAATTTCTGTATGAAGTATTAAGTTTGTTCTGATTAAAATCAACCCAAATTCATTTTTTATTATGCCAGTAAATAAGACATTTGGTCTCAAGGTTTGCATTGTTTTTTCTTCCTCCTAGTCAGAGATTTCTTATTTATGTAACATACATCTCTTGTTAGTTGACAGTCTCTGTTAGATGACAGGCACCATCCTAAGTGCTTTAGAAATATTAACTCACTTTTTTATTGTGGGACTGGAGGGAGAAAAGAGGACTGCAGATGGGCACCAAGCATCTTTTTGAGATGATGGGAATGAGTGGATTGCCAATGACTGCACAACTCTGTAACTTTACTAAAAATAATTGAATAATAAGTTTTAAATAGCTAAATTTTGTTGTATATAAATTAAACCTCAGTCAACTTAAAAGCACAAATATTAACTCACCTTTAATCCTCACACTAGCTTTGTAATGTAGATACTATTATTTTTCCCATTTTAAAGTGAGAAAAGTGAAGCTAGTCAGTAGCAGATCAGGGATTTAATCTTGGCTAGTTATCACAAGAGTCCTTGCTTCTAACCACTACCCCATGCTTTTAAGTAAGCTATGGGAGGAACCAGAAAGATGGAGCATTATTCTGGGATTCCGGCTATCAGTGTTACCATTAGATCTGTTACAAATATGCATATGGTTTTGGGCTTCCCTGGTAGCTCAGATGGTAAAGCGTCTGCCTACAATGTGGGAGACCCGGGTTTGATCCCTGGGTCGGGAAGATCCCCTGGAGAAGGAAATGGCAACCTACTCCAGTACTCTTGCCTGGAAAATCCCAAGGACCAAGGAGCCTGGTAGGCTAAAGTCCATGGGGTCGCAAAGAGCTGGACACAACTGAGCGACTTCACTTCACTTGACTTCAAGGGAGGAGCCAGAAAGATGGAGCACCATACTTGGATTCTGGCTATCAGTGTTACCATTAAATCTGTCACAAATAGTCATATGGTTTTGGTTTTTTGTTGTTACTTATGGCCAGTTTGTAACCTGCTAATTGGTTTCTTAAGGGATAGGAGAGCAGGGCTGAAGACATTATCCAATGCATTCTTTTCTAAGCAGAAAGGGTCACAAACCAATAGATACTTCTCTACAATTTCTAGTCTTTTATATCTTTACTTTAGTAAGTTTACGGAGTTGTGCAGTCATTACAATCCAATCATTCCCATCATCTCAAAAAGATCCTTGGTGCCCATATGCAGTCCCCCTTTCCACCTCCAGTCTCACAATAAAAAAGTGAGTTGATATTTCTAAAGTGCTTAGGATAGTGCCTATCATCTACCAAGAGAGGTATGTTAAATAAATTAAGAAATATTTGAATAGAAGGAAGGAATAAGAGTGCACATTTTGAAATCAAATATCTTATTTACTGGCACAATAAAAAATGAATTTGAGTTGCACATTAATCAGAACAAATTTAATACTTCATAAAGAGATTCTGCAGCCTATTCCTGATTAGTATCTAAGGAACCTTTAAACAGTTTGTGTAGTCTTTCAATTGTGATACCTGTTATTATCTCTACTCATAGAGCGTTTAATTGTCTCCAGTGGCTAGACATACACTACACATACATTTTAAAATGAAATGGATGATAGAATTTTAAAATAGAATTGATGTTTTCCTTAATTCTTACATTACTTTGTTTCTGTCAGAGAAATACAAAGGCTGTCGGAGAAGGCAATGGCAACCCACTCCAGTACTCTTGCCTGGAAGATCCCATGGACAGAGGAGCCTGGTAGGCTGCAGTCCATGGCATCACTAAGAGTCAGAAACGACTGAGCAACTTCACTTTCACTTTTCACTTTCATGCATTAGAGAAGGAAATGGCAACCCAGTCTAGTATTCTTGCCTGGAGAATCCCAGGGACAGGGGAGCCTGGTGGGCTGCCGTCTGTAGGGTCACACAGAGTCGGACATGATTGAAGCAACTTAGCAGCAGCAGCAGCAGTTATCATGTATCCATTTTTAATTTACTGATCTCTTAATTAAGAAGCAATTTGATTAGGTTAATAGAAAATACACTTCCCATAATAGTTCTGTATTTGCTGTGGTATACTGGAAAAAGAATTTTTTTCATCTATTTAAAAGTAGGCTATTAAGTATACCCTACTTATAGGCTATTAAGTAGTTTTTATAGTATTTTGAGATTTCCAAGTTGAAAGATGGCAGAAATGTTTTTAGATTATGTTAAGCTTCTTATTGTTATTTTTCAAGCAGTGGTTTGATGAACAGGTATTGGTAAAGTCTGTTCTCTCATTTTAGGGGGAGCAGCATAAACTATTTGTCAAAAAAAGCTTTTTTATGTTTTCTAGAGTCAACTTTTAAATAATGATGGCCACAACCCATTAATGAAAAAAGTATTTGATATTCATCTTGCTTTTCTTAAAAATGGGCAGTCTGAAGTATCGCTGAAACATGTTTTTGCGTCACTGCGAGCGTTCATTAGTAAGGTAAGGAACAAATCTTTGTGGCTGTGAGTGGCCTTGCTTCTCGGTAAAAAAGATCAGGGGAACAGGATCTCCAAACCTCAGCTAATGAAGCCATTAAATCCTGCCTTCATAAACATTAATACAGAACAGCAAAATACAGAAAGAGGGCCTGATCACGAATTCCCTAAAATCAGCACGTGCTTTTAATTTCATCTTGTTATTCCTTTTTTTTTTTTTTCCCCCAGTAGGCTCCTTTGAGGAGTGTCATGGTAAAGTTATCAACTGCCAATATTTCTTCTCTTTGGTTTCTTTTTAAAGTATTATCATGCTGAAGATATATAAATTGTGAGTGCACTCATGTATAATCACTTTGAAAGCAGAGACAAGTTACAAAACCCCAGGGCCTTGTATGATATCTTGCAAGTGATAGGCACTTAATACATGTTTAGATGAATAAATCCTTCCTTTCAGTACTAATTGTATCTGTGGGCTCCAGATTTTCAGGCCATTTACGTCATGTAAACTAAAACTTCAGACTAGGTTTTTAGGAACAAATATGACTCAGCAAAAATTTATTGCTGGTCTGTTAAGCATCAGAAACCTAGATGGAGTTAAAATTATGGAAAGGCACAGTCTAGGCTTCCACTCTGGTACGTGTAACTCCAACAAGACAAATTCAGTTTTTTGTAGAATAGGCTAACTGAGCAACTTTTTTTGTCATTATTTGCATGGCAACTTATTGTCCCAAATTGATAGAAAAGTAGATGATTTTGAAGGTTTATTTTTAAATTGCCATTCTTTAATGCAATTTCTTGAATAAAGAAATAAATGGAAAACTGAGTTCAGTGGAAGCATATGAAAAGAAACTAAGGGAAAGAGATTCAGAAATAATTTATCTAATGAACAGTGACTGGATGTGTAATTACTGGTGTCAGACTTTGTGTCAAAGATACAGTCTGAGGGCTTATTGTCCAGTAGAGGAAAGCACACATTGATACACATCTACAAATACCATTAGGGTAAAGGAAGCCTACAGAGAACTGAGGGTAAATGGAAGGACAGGAAACACTCATTGAGCAACATTTCTCTGCAGCACTGAAGTTAGGATTTAGTTTGGACTCAGCAATTGAGATGAGACTGAAGAGGTCAATGGGGACCAGATGGTTGTATCCTCATGTTTTTCAGTTAGATTTCATCTTTTAGGTGTTGGGAAGCAGGAAAGCAACATAATTAGATTTGTATTAAGAAAATTGTTGCAGGTATGGGAAAATCTCTTTGAATGTAGTACAGAAGCATAATCTCTGCTCTCATGCAGATTTCAGTGGGTGGAAGGGGGAGAGAAAATAAATAAGTAAATAAAATAGTAATCGGAACAAGCTCTTGGAAGGAACCAAGGTGGTGAAATAGAGGATAATGATTTGTGGGGGTTACTTTTGATGGGTCTGTCACTTATTTTTATATTTTAATTTTTTAAATTAAGACTTTATGTTTTGAAATCAGTTTTAAATTCACAGCAAAATCCAATGGGAAATAAAGAAATTTCCTATATATCCCCACCCCTGCAAACATACATACAGTCTCCCTCATTATCAACATCTGCCACCAGAGTGCTGCATTTGTTACAACTGATGAATTTACATTGACACATAATAATCTTCCTCATGGGCTCCCCTGTTGGGTCAGTGGTAAAAAGAACTCGGCTGATAATACAAGAGAGTCAGGTTCAATCCCTGTGCTGGGAAGATCACCTTCAGAAGGAAATGGCAACTCATTCCAGTATTTTTGCCTGGGAAATCCCATGAAGAGAGGAGCCTGGCAGGCTAAAGTCCACGTGGTTGCAAAAGAGTCAGACACGACTTAGCAACTAAACAATAGTCTTGCAAGGTGCACAGTGTACATTAAGGTTCATTCCTGGTGCATATCCTATAGGTTTGGACAAATGGCGTTTACCCATCTTAGTATCAAACAAAGTATTTTAACTGCCCTAAAAATCGCCATCAATTCACCACTCCCCTCCCCACCACCCCTGGTAATCAACAGTCTTTTTACTGTCTCCCCAGTCTTGCCTTTTCCAGAATGTCATATAGTTGGAATTTGGGTTTGTCACTTCTAAAATGAGACCTGAAACATGAAAAGGGGCCAGCCGTTTGAAAAGCTCAGGGAAGAACATTCTAAGGAGAAGGGATAGAGCTTGAAATTCTGGGAACTGAAAGTTCAGTTTAGCTGGAATGGAGTGAATTAGGGAGATCATCAGCATACCAGTGGCAGTTGAAGCCATGGGAGTGGTTTAAGTTCCCCTGGAAGAGCAAGAACAACAAGAAAAAGTTAAGAGCAGTATGTTGGAGAAAAGCAACATAGAAGGGGTTGGAAGAGGAGTCTATGGAGGAGATGAAAGAGAGCAGTCACAGAAATAGGAAGAAAGGCAAGAAAGAAGCCAAAGGAGAAGAGAGTATCAGCATTATTATGCAGTACAGAGTGGCCTAATAAGATAAGGTAGAAAGGGAGCCCATTGGAATTGGCATTACAAGGTCATTGATAATTTTGGTCATTGCCCACTCAAAGAAGTGATAGATAGAAGACTTCCTATAGCAGATTAACTACTCTACCACTGTGCCTTCCCTTCCTGTATATACAGAAGTATCTTGCCCAACAAGATTTATTTAATCTGGTGAAACCATTGATGAGATTTTTTCAATGCCAGCTAGGAAACATTTATTAAATGTTCATTAATAGATGAAGATGCATAAACAGTAAGAAGCATTGTACTTAATGTTAAGGTGATAAAAAGAAGATAGATTCCTATAATATGGACTTAAATTCAGTATTTCTGAGAAATAATTTTGAAATAAGGCCCTAGCCTTACCTTGATTCCTATAATATGGGTTTAAATCCAACATTCCTGAGAATGATTTTGGAAGAATCTAGCTTCACACTCCTTGAAAAAATCCATTGTGTACCCTGGAGCAGCTTAGTACTCACTTGCCAAGACATGTAAGCATGGAAGTTTGCAATAAGCCTATGTTCTGTGTATAGCTTATTTTCCACAAAGCAGATTGAATGCATTCCAATACTTTTGTCACTTGCCTGTTTTGAGGATTAGATAGTCACTTTTGTACTTTTTCTATGCCAACCTGTATTTTACTCAACACTGTTTATGAGTAGAGGATGCACATGTTTCTGTTTCTGTGTGTACAGTTCGTCTGTACTCCATTTTGTTAAAAGATCAACTTTATTTGCTGAATAGATTCTTGATATAATTTTCCTAGCATTTGGAAGTTTATAACATAAGGAACTGTTTAAATGTAAAGCAAAAGAGTAAGTAATGCAGATTGGCCTTGCCATTTTTATGGCCCAAATTGAGACCATCATCATGAAATGAGTCATGATTTCAATCATTCATTATACATGCTGCTCTTTATGTTTTTATCTAGCTTGGGTTCTCCAGAGCGGTACCCTAATCTTATGTTGATTGTGTATCCTCAACGCACCCAGCTTAGTTTTAGGGAGAATACTGTAGGCACTTGATAGTTGATTGATATCTGTTTTATGGCTTTTCAGATAATTATTTATGTTTTCCTATTGTTTAGTTTCCCTCGGCCTTTTTCAAAGGAAGGGTAAACATGTGTGCTGCGTTTTGCTATGAGGTTTTAAAGTGCTGCACGTCAAAGATTAGCTCAACCAGGAATGAAGCCTCTGCACTTTTGTATCTTCTGATGAGAAACAACTTTGAGTACACCAAAAGGAAAACCTTTTTAAGGACACATCTGCAGGTCAGTGAAAACCGAAGCTTCTCTTTCTTGTGTTCAATCTTTAGCCTCTCTACATTAAGGTATAGAGCTCCCCAGGATAATACAACGCTATTAGCCACAGGTGGCCATCTGGCACTTGAAATGTGGCTAGTCTCAATTCAGGACATAATGACTTTTGAAGATTAAGTATAAAGAAGTAAAATATCTCAATTGTTTTATATTGACTATATGTTGAAATGATATTTTGGATATATTGGTTTAAGTAAAATAAAATCCACTTATGTCTTTTTACTTTTTAATGTGGCTGCTAGACAATTTAATATTACACATATGACTCATATCCTATTTCTATTGGACAACACTGCTTGAGAACAGAGATATTAAGAGCATAGATTCCAGATTCCACAAGTATCACACACTGTGTGACCTTAGTGAGGACTTCTTTAGTCTCTCCGTACCTCAGATGCTTCATAAGTAAAACAGTGGTAAATATCCATACCTACCTCATATGGTTATGGTGAGTATTAAAGAGATGATTAAGTAACAAATAAAGTACTTGTATTTTATCATGCTCCAGCATGCCCAGTTAGTTAAAAAATGAGCAAAGTCTCAAAGTTTAGTGGAAAACATGGACTTTGGAAACATACCTACCTGGACTTAAATAATAGCTTAGCTACTTACTTAATATGTGACTCTAGGGAAGTTACTCCAGAGAAGGCAATGGCACCCCACTCCAGTACTTTTGCCTGGAAAATCCCATGGACAGAGGAGCCTGGTTGGCTGCAGTCCATGGGGTCGCTAAGAGTCGGACATGACTGAGCAACTTCACTTTCACTTTTCAGTTTCATGCATTGGAGAAGGAAATGGCAACCCACTCTAGTGTTCTTGCCTGGAGAATCCCAGGAACGGGGAGCCTAGTGGGCTGCTGTCTATGGGGTCGCACAGAGTCGGACACGACTGAAGCAACTTAGCAGCAGCAGCAGCAGTGGCAGGGAAGTTACTCAGTTTGTCTTAACTATTTGCCTCATCTGTAAAATGAGGCCAAGTATGTTTTAGCTTGTGGGGTTTATAATGAGGGTTAAAAATAAAGTGTGTGTAGTACCAGGCACAAAATGCCTAGCTCATATAGACACTTAGTATGTGGCAGTTGTTATTCAACATCTCCATAATTTTTTGTTTGTGTGATGAAACAGGTGTGAACTGAAACACAGTTGGGAGTTCTTGGCTCAGTTGCCCTCTTTATAATATGGGAAATGCGTGGTCATATTTCTATCTTTACTGCCATGGTCAGTCTCATTGCATTTGTTTGTTGGAGACTGGGTTATAAATAAGGAAACGGCCATAAGTAGCTTTTTAGAGACGTCATGAGAGATGGGAAACTCTGATAGAAGTATATGCTTTCTGTAAAATGTTGCATCTAGTTCTTTTTGGATACTAGGTCTAGCATTATATGTTAGGGTGTCTAATACTTGCTTTCTTAGAGATGTCACTTGAATACCACCTTCCTACAAAGCATTTCTGCAATTAGTGTGCTGAATTTTTGAATTTCCCTATTAGGGTCCATTCTTCTGTGTTAAAACATCAATTTGTCTCAAGTCCTATATTCAAATAGAAGTGAATTAATAAATTGCAGACTCTGGTTCTAAGTGCTAAATAAACTGATTACTTGTAGTCTTATGATTATGATCTTTTAAATCCTCATAACAGCTCTATAATGTAGGTATTGTTATTATCCCTATATTGCCTTTAAGGAAAGTGAGGCACAGGGGTTAATTCATTTTCTCAAAGCTATTCAGTTCGTAATTGATAAAGTCAAAGTTTGAATCTAGGTCAGCTGGACTCAAGAGCCTACACCCAACTCCTACAGTATCTTGCTTATCAGGACTGATGGTAAAGCTTCTGGCCACTAACACCTTAGCCTGAATCATATAAGCATTCATTAAAAGGAGCCTGAGAGATTTAAAAGTACCATGCATACATGGTACTAGTATGCATGGTACAAGTTGAAGCTCAGTTGCTTCAGTCGTGTCTAACTCTTTGTGACCCTATGGACTGTAGATCACCAGGCTCCTCTCTTAATGGGATTCTCCAGCCAAAAGTACTGGAGTGGCTTGCCATGCCTTCTTCAAGGGTATCTTCCTGACCCTGGGATCAAACCAACATCTCCTGCACTGCAGGCAGATTCTTTACTGCTGAGCCATCAGTGAGGCCTAAAAGCACCATTATATGGCATTATACTGTTATCATTATGTAGTGTATAGGCTATAATATGTACTACTGTCTAAACTATTTAGATAGGCCCTAGTCAGAAACAAAGAAGAGAGCTGAGGCACTGGAGTTGGAAGTCCAGCACACTGAGATAGACTAGTGAAAAGAAATGAGAAACCATCAAAGAAATGTCATTTATTCCCAGCTTTGCCAAAACTACTAACTAGCAAGCATACTGAAGGTAGATACCTGTATCTACCATTTATCAGTTCACTAATTATGAAAATGGTTTCAGGTCTAGCTGTGCTATGAGTTTGGAAGATTTTTCACATCAAACCAAGAGAAATCTCAATAAAATTTGAAACTAGGAACCTCCATTGATCTATAATTCTGGTTTTGTGCCAATACCATACTGTCTTGATTACTGTAGCTTTGTAGTATAGTCAGAAGTCAGCAAGGTTGATTCCTCTAGCTCCATTTTTCTTTCTCAAGGTTGCTTTGGCTATTTGGGGTCTTTTGTCTTTCCATACATATTGTAAAATTTTTTGTTCTAGTTCTGTGAAAAATGTCATTGGTAATTTGATAGGGATTGCATTGAATCTGTAGATTGCTTTGGGTAATATGGGTATGGTCATTTTCACAATACTGATTTTTTTCCTATCTATGAGCATGGTGTATGTCTCCATCTGTTTGTGTTGGGTTTGATTTCTTTCATCAGTGTCTTATAGTTTTCTGCATTTGAGTCTTTTGTCCCTTTAGGTAGGTTTATTCCTAGGTTTTTACTCTTGTTGAAGTAATGAAGGAGTTGTTCCTTAATTTCTCTTGATTTTTCATTGTTAGTGTATAGGAATGCAAGGGATTTCTCTGTAGAAAGTTTGTTTGTATCTTGTAGCTTTACTGAAGTTGATATTTTTTAAAATGATATGACTTTGTCTTTAGCTTAAAAAATTATTTTTTGTTTATTTTTGCCTGTGCTGGATTCTTATTGCTGTGTAGCCTTTTCTCTATTTGCAATGAGTAGGGGCTGCTCTTCATTGCTGTGTGCCAGCTTCTCACTGCAGTGGCTTCTCGTGTTGCAGAGCATGGACTCTAGGACACGCAGGCTTCAGTAGCCATGGCATATGGGCTCAGTAGTTAGAGCTTACAGGCTCTAGAGTGCGGACACACTAGTTGTGGCACAGTGCTCTGTGGCATGTGGGATCTTCCCGAACCAGGAATCGAATCCATGTCTCCAGCATTGGCAGGCAGATTCTTTACCACTCAGCCACCAGGGAAGTGCCTACCATTGCTGTTTCAATAGAAGAATTTAAACCCCTCGTGTACGAAGAGAATAGCTTTTCTTGAAACTCTAAATCTTTAAAAGAAGCATTTCATATGAATGCCTATGGATTTGTACATTGAAGAAAACAAGCAACATGTTCAAAAGACATTTGAAAGATGGTGTTTTCTTCTTTCCACAGATAATAATTGCTGTAAGCCAGCTGATAGCAGATGTAGCACTAAGTGGAGGATCGAGATTTCAGGAGTCTTTATTCATTATCAATAACTTTGCAAACAGTGACAGACCTATGAAGGTATGTTCTCACTTTAAGTGAAAAATTAGAACCATGTTCATTGTCAGGGGAGTTTCACTTCTCAAGGTAAACTCTGCACTGGATTCACAACATTTATATAGTATCAAGTGTATAGAATTTGAGCTTCACAAGTCAAGGCTTTGTCTCGTACATCCCTGTACCTCTAGCACCTAGAACACTGCCAGGTACACAGTAAATATTCAGGATTAGTTGAATGGATGGATGAATGACTATACTGTGTTTATGATAGGATTTGAATTTTTTCTGGGGTTGAGTTTTAGACTTACTCAGCAAAGAAATGAGTTTTTTCTCAACCGTTGTTACCATTTATAAGATTGGTTAATTAAACACTGAGTTGGAAATTTCACAAAATATCACTCACTAGAGTTGCTAATAGCTGCTGGATCCTTTGTCAGCAGATGAGAAATGACACAGAAGGGATTCATTACTATATGATATTCCAAGATGAAAGAATCATCTGTTAACTGGGGCTTACCAGAGATACTCATTGGCAAACCCATGTCCAAGGCTATCGTTCTCAGGTAACCATTGGCTGAGGTCAAACCCATGACCCTGACCACCACTCCTCAGACCTACCTATATACCTAAAACCTAGAACGTTGTAAAAGTTTATTTGTTGTTCTGTTGTATGGAGAGTAGGTTCTGTTCTTCAGTGATGTACATGTAGAAGGGAAGAAGACTCCTTTGCCAATAGAGAACATTTCCTCCCAGAGGAATTGTCCCCATTCTTGGGAAAGGTCATCTTCCAGCATAATTTGAGAATTTGTGTAAAATCTGGGAAAAAAAAAGTTTGCAGTCATAGCATACTTGATGTTTGGGACGTGTCAAATCTTTGTACCGAAACATATTCCCATAGGAATATTGCTTAGACTGAAAAAAACTAAAAACACTGAATAGTGCCAGCCATTCTCAGGCTGGGAAAGTAGAACTTTTCAGCCAGTTCTACTGGTTCCTTAGGAAATCAGTATATGCTCCAACTAATCCCATGAGCACAGAAATAGCTTATGTCCTTTAGCATCTTTTACTCATACCCTAAGAGTATTTTCCATTTTTTACCATCCTTAAATCCATGTTATATAAAAGTTAGACTGCCAACTTTTTCGAAGTAAATGGGGTCTGTTTTAGCCCTCCGTGATAGGAAATCTTTTTCATGACTCATTTGTGAAATGACAGTTTTATTCTGGTAGGGCAATCATTACCAATAAACTCTATTACAACAAAGGTATAGATTTCTCCCAGTAAATGAAATCTCTATTAATGTATATGAAGAGACTATCTATCTATCTATCTATCTATATATATATATATATACACACACACACACACATATCAATAACAATTTTTAAAAGTCATCTTTAAAGAAGACTCTTTGGAAAATTATTTTCTCCACCTTTGGTGATATTCACATTGAAAAGCTCCTTAAGGCCTGTACCTGTCCCTACTCTTCTCAGAACCCTACATATAATTGTGATTACTCCCGTGGGGTGAATAGGAAGCTCTAACTTCCTATTTTTGAAGATAAAAGCAACCCTTTAAGAGAAAGTAATGATGTATTTAACCTCTTCAGAGTGTTCTGTGATTCATAAACTCTTTTTTACATAATTGGAAATTGGTTTTCATGTTAATACATATGGTAGTGTGTCGATGGAAGAGTGACTAAGGTCATGAGCTCTGTAGCCTAACTGCCTGAGTGTCAGTCCTGTCTCTACCACTTACCAACTTCACGACTTTGGCCAAACTACTTAACTGCTGTGTATCTCAGTTTTCTCATTGGTAAAATGAATTACAATAGTCTTAACTCATAATGTTGTTATAAAGTTAAAACATGTAAAGTGCCCACGCCTCTGCTTGGTACATAGTAAGGTATCAATTTTTAGTTACCATTGTAACTAAAATTACACAGCAAAAGAGAATATGGATTACCTTTATTGACATTGAATTGACAGCAGAGGAGGTGGGGTTCAAAACCAGGTAGTCTGGCTCCAGAGTCTGTGCTTTTATGTGTTAGGAATATACTACCATCAAACTCTGTGCTTTTGAAGCCTGAGATAGTAAAATATTGTTTAAAGAATTAATTTAAAACTCTTTAGGCATGCCCACATGCCAAGAACCAAGAACCTAATACCAAGATTTCTGACAAGGGGTAAAAGTTCTATGTTATTCCCAGGATGGGCTGCTTAGGCTTAGAGCACATGGATAACATTGAAAAACATGTCTTTTTTGTTTGTTTTGATATTAGGCAACTGCTTTTCCCTCAGAAGTCAAAGACTTGACCAAGAGAATCCGTACTGTTCTTATGGCCACAGCTCAAATGAAGGAGCATGAGAAGGACCCTGAAATGCTAATTGATCTCCAGTATAGCTTAGCCAAGTCCTACGCAAGTACCCCAGAGCTCAGGAAAACATGGCTTGATAGCATGGCCAAGATTCATATAAAAAATGGAGATTTTTCAGAGGTGACTACCTATGACTTTTTTTTGAAACACAAGCCCTCCCAAACCCCTGGAGCACCATCTCATGGTTCCTTCTTTGTCTCCTTTTTCAGGCAGCAATGTGTTATGTCCACGTAGCAGCTTTGGTTGCAGAGTTTCTTCATCGAAAAAGTAAGGTATTTCTGTTCTTCAAGTCAGGGGGAACTTCAGTTAGCCCAAGGAGTTTTGTCTTTGTAGCTTGCAGCTATGAATGGGATATGATTGAGCTCTGAAAAATATGCTCACCTTTCATCTCACTCACTGTTGAGCAGAAGTTGTTCTAAAAGAAAACTGGATTGTTCATTTCCCTTCTGCTTTCATTAAGAGTACATGAATAAGTTAAATAGTACAGGGCCAGGCCTGATGCTCAATGTTTGTTTCCCAAGACCGTCGCCCTGGAAGACTGCCACGGATTAAATTCTTCTGAGGGCTTATGGGAAGCTCTGGATAACATACATCACTTATTTTCCCCTGTCTGCCCCAACTTTACCAACAACTGTCCATGAATTCTATCTCTACAGCCATTTTAGTATAACAGGATCTTGGTATTAAAGGGGAGTTGAGAGGACTTCCCTGCACTCCCAGTGCAGGGCTTATGTTCTATCCCTGGTCAGGGAATCAGATCCTGCATGCTGCAGCTAAAGGTCTCACCTGCTACAACTAAGACCCAGTGCAGGCAAATAAAGAAAGAAATATATTTTCGAAAATGCTAAAAAGACAAAAAAGGGAATTCACACATCAGCTAGATGGCCCTGTAATATGTCGTTTGTTTGTATACCCATCTCAAGAACAATTTGGCATCCATACATGGATGAAGTGCCTTTGTGGGAGCTGTGGGATCCAGCCCCACATACCAAGGGACCTGGAGGAATTTTACCCCGCCATGTATCAGATAATGGGCAGACAGACCTGTGTGCTGTCTGTGGACCTTGCAGTGGCCTATGAGCTGGCTCCAGCCCCTGTCAGCTGCAGTCTAGGATCCCTTGGAGAACACTTGTTTTCGATAATCACCCACAGACGAGAAAGCCTTGGGGGAAGTCCAGAAGTCCAGTGGAGAAGTTCCAGCATGTTATTGGAGCAAAAATTATACAAGTTTGAATGCATTGAAGAGGGTAAGAGGAATAGTTTGATTTATTCATGTCACCTTTTCCACAAGGTGGCACAGCTCAGTGCCAAGAGAGACTTTCTCACCCTTGATTTCTAACGCAGGGAAAAGTGAGAGCATATGGAGGGGTGCTGTGTTTCCCAGCAGCACAGGATGCTCCCAAAGAGGCCCATTTCTCTCTTGCTCTATCCAGAGTACTGAGATGTGAGCTGAATGATGGAGGCAGAGAGAGGCTGAGAGAGCAGCAGATAGGATTCTTAGAGGGCATTACACGCAAACAGACCCTACTAACCACGTCATGGACTCCACGAAAAAGCCTGCCAACACATCCCTAGAGATATTTAGCCTGTGGGTCCCCCACTGGCCCACAGGCACCCCCTGTGCTCCATGTGCCTCAACCACACTCTCTTCCATCCTGTAGCTGGATCTATGTGCTTGCTGCTGAAGGCAGTGAGAGCCAGCTCTAGCAGATGGATACTGAGCATGTGCAGAAAGCCAGCCAAAGTTTGTGGGCCAGGGAGAGAACACAAGTAGCACCACCCTTGGGAAATCAAATGGAAGGCTGTTTGCACCTGACCTTGTGTGTTACATGATGGAGAAAAGACATATGTGGTTATGAATTCTGTCATATGTGGGAGCCAGAATTGCAGAGCAGGTATATCCATAGAAGGTCTATGAAAGCCTCAGAATCCCTAGCAGGACAGATGGAAAGTATTTCTCACCCTCAGTCAGTAAAATTGGTTGAAGGTGGCTGCCATTTCAAATGTGAAGATAGCAATGCAAAATTTCAAGGAACATGAAAAATGAAGGAAATATGACACCCCAAAGGATCATAACAATCTTATAGTAAGAAAGACATGGAGATCTGCAGCTTATCCAAGAAAGAATTCAAAATAGTTTTTCTAAGGAAGCTCAATGAGCTACAGTAAAATAGAAAATTTAGTAAAATCAGGAAAATAATACACAGACAAAATGAGGAGTTAAACAGAGATGGAAATCTCATAAAAAGAGCCAAACATTTCCTGGCACTTACGAATACAATGAATGAAGTTAAAACTGAAATAGAGAGTGTTAAAAACAGAATGGATCAAGGAGAAGTACTAATCTGCATTAAAATACTAGACCTTTGAAATTATGGAGTCAGAGGAGAAGATAAGGATGAAGAGTGAAGAAAGCCTACATGATCTGTGGGATGCTATCAGCAGAAACCTTACAGGCTAGGAGAGGGTAGGATGATATTTTTCAAGTTCTGAAAGGGAAAAATAACTGCCAACCAAGGATACTCCACCCAGCAAATTTGTCCTTCAGAAATGGACAGATCAGTACTTTTCCAGGAAAACAAAAGCTGAGGGAGTCCATCACCACTAGACCTGTCTTCCAAGAAATGCTGAGAAAAGTTCTTCCTGTTGAAGTGAAACGATGCTAATTAGTGTTATGGAAACATGAAATGGATCCATATGTATGGATGAAGAAGACATGGCTCATGTAGTCAAAGGAAAGAAGGGAATCCTACTATTTGTGACAACACAGATGGATGTTGAGGGTATTATGCTAAGTGAAATAAATCTGAGAAAGAGAAAGACAAATACTGTACAATGTTACTTATACGGGGAATCTTAAGCCAAACTTGCAGCTGCAGAAAGTAGAATGGTGGTAGCCAGAGGGATACCAAAAATAGGGTGATTTTGGTCAAAGGGTACAAATTTCCACTTACAGGATGACTATGTTCTGGATATCTAATGTATATAGTGATTATAGTGAAGAAGATTTTATTATATACTTGAACGTTGCTAAGAAAGTAGATTTAAATGTTTTTACTCTGTCCAAAATGGTAATTATGTGTGGTGATGAACTCTAATGTAATCATTTCACAATATATACATGCATCAAATCAACACATACACCTTAAATGTACACAGTGTTCCATATCAATTGTGTCTCAATAGAGCTGGGGGTGGTTGTCTGGCTGGCGGGGGGCAGGGGGATCCACAAAAGGAGTCATGGTCTTATAGGGCTCAAGATTCAACAAGTCTAATTCAGGAATCTGCCCGAAAGCTTCTCTTTCCAAAATTAGTATTGTGGACTACTGTAACAACTAACGACTTAAACAGTAAAACGGTTGAGTTAAGAGAACAGATACACATATATGTATGGCTGAGCCCTTTGCTGTCCACCTGAAACTGTCACAGCATTATTATCTGGCTCTACTCCAATACAAAATAAAAGTTTTTAAAAAATTGATTGACATTGGACACTGCAAAGAAATCTCCCACTGTCGATCATAATTGCAATGAAGTTGGCCAAAAACTTCATTTGGGTTTCTTGTAACATCATATGGAAAACCCCAAAAGAACTTTTTGGCCAACTCAATATTTCCTTGAAGGCAGTCAAATGAGTAACATTACCGCAAAATGAAACCATCTTGTGGGAGTCACATCACTCTGGTTTTGGCTCTGAGAACACAACCATGTTTTATGTTTTAATTCAAGAATTTCTATAGTTAACCAGGTCTTTTTCTTCACAAACAAAATGGCATAACTAAAATGATTCATTTTACTTGCATATTAAATTAACCACCTTCTGTTTGATACTGAATTTCTTTTCAACAATCATATGTTTGAAATTGACATGCTCTAGTATTTTCTTTTTAGTACATATGTGGTTTTAAAGTGGAGAACAAGATTAAGTATCAACAGAAGGCCTTGTTTGAGGCTTCTTTTCCCTACATCACTGGTATGCCTGTGAAATTGCCATAAAAACAAATACTGAAATTGCACACCTGCAGTTAAAAATAAACTAACAAATATGAAACCCCTAAACACAACTAATTAAGGTTTTAGGTGTGTCTTTCACATATATGCCCCTGGAGAAGAAAATGGCAACCCACTCCAGTATTCTTGCCTGGAGAATCCCATGGATGGAGGAGCCTGGTAGGCTACAGACCACTGGGTCGCAAAGAGTCGGACACGACTGAGCGACTTCACTTTCACTTTCACATATATAAGGTTAATATTATCTCATCTTTTCAATTAGTAGAAATTTGAAATAAGAGTTTTATGTCTACTAAGTAGAAACCTACACCCATTAGATACTGAAAATAGTTAACTATATTAATGTATTTCCTTAGAATATTTTCAGCAGGGCAAGGACCTTAAAACGAAGCAAAAATCAAGAATTATTTCTCTGTATTATCAGTTCTTAAGCTTTAGAATTATAACTCTAGGATTGGAGAAAATAGGAACTGAAGTATATAAATTTGCTGTGAATTTTTTTGGACATTAGCTTGAGGCAGCCAGCCTGAACAGCAAACAATGTGACATATTTCAAGAAGTGGAAACTGTGCTTTTAACCGATCATTTAAATACTTATTTTACAAAACCTTCAAGGGTTGTTGTTGTTGTTGTTTGTTTCAGAATTTATCCTTCGTAGAAATCAAAGAGCCCTTCTCTGCATAGGAAAAAAGGATGTTTTGCATTTTAACAAAAGTAATGTTAAATTTAGGAGAAGTTTACATATTTATTTATAGGTACCATCTATTTTTAAGCCTGGAAAATTCTACTCACTTAAACTAGAAAATCTTATTCTGAAATTGTGGCAGTAGTAAAATCCTAGGGTTTCCCTCCCTTCACTTCCTTCATTTGAATGATCCAAAACACCTGATTTTGTAAATTTTGTGATTAAAGTATGATAGTCATGCCAAGGTAAACCACTAGTGTTAAAACACAAGTTAAAATCTTAATCTGTTAACCTGTCTTCCAGTCTGAGAAATCTATAACCTAGGTAAGACCTGGATATTCACAGAGTAAATAAAAGTACATTTGAGTGCAGGACTGAAAGAAAAATTTCCATTTACACTTAAGGCAGACTTATTTATCAAACAAATAGAGCAATTGTAGAAACCTTTGATTTCTATCAAATATCCTTTTATGATTAAGACAAAATCTCTGACATATCAATTGCCAAAATTTTTCAGTTTTCTCAAAGTTCTATGCCATTTCTCTTGAAGTCATCATAAAGCTTTCCTTTTCATCAAGATGGAATGAAATGCTACAACTGACGCATTGGAGACAGATGTTCTCATGTTTAGAGTTTTTAAAGAAAAATAATAGTTTGTGCCATTGGGTGGTGGGCTGAGTGAGCAAAGACCTGGT